>NW_008623573.1:235073-277423 GCF_000691845.1 Merops nubicus | reverse complement strand
CGGTGCCCGAGCTCGGGCGGGCGGGCTTCCCCTCCGTCCTCCGGCGGCTGCGGGCGCGGGGGGGCGTGATTACCCCGCTACCTTCCGCGAAAGAGGGGACTTGCCTCAGCTGGGCGATTGCCGTGCGGATCCGCTCGACTCTGGGAGCTTGTGAGTGCAGGTTTGCTTCAGGGCTGACATAGCGTGGCAGTGGTGTTCTCTGGGGAGTTTCATTTTACACACTTACAGGTAATATTCTGAAGCCTAATTAAGGGTTTAAATTTTTTTTAGATACCATTCACTTAAGCATGCACTGTCTGTAATTTTAACAGGCGTCTTAAGGTGTTTTCCACATACCTTTTCTCTAGGCTTTGCTACATGTGAGATATAAGTTCAACCCTACAAAAGCTTCTAATCCTTTAAGAGACTACTACTGTGAAAAACCTTCTCACTTTTCAAATATGACCCTTAGTATTTGTTCTAAAATACATAAACTAGATACAGGAACAAATATTGAAGTTCCAAGTGTTTGCAATCCATGATTGAAACAATTACATTTATTGTATGGGAAAAGAAATCCCAGTCAAAGTGTTTAAAGGTTTATACATCTGCCTGTTATTTTTCAAGGTCCTTTAAAATTCCAGGGCCTGCCATGTGAATTCTGTATGAATCACGTCTTATTTTTAAATGAATGGAATTTCACACTGAAAATATTCATGGCATATTAAAGCAATAACCGTGGCCTGGCTTAGACTAAAAAAATCCAGAAAGTTCAGCATGGAAGCAAAGCGTTTATCCTCATTTCACCTCTGTGTCCTCCGTTTCGAGGCATTTCTCCTTACAAGTTATGTAGTTATTCATTGTTTGACCCTTCTAGGGTCTTAGGTTTAGTGAAGTGAGTAAATGCCCAGTGGCCAAGTTCTGCCACCAGTTACTTCAGACTTTATACTATGATAACTCTGTTTGTTTCAGAGCTGTAGGATTTACTCTAGATTTACCTGAATACTGAATTTAATAGCTTCTGTCATATTTTGTGACTTTTGTCAGCTCAAGCCAGGCTTTTAATACAGGACTTGTATGTAAATTGGATAATGCACAATTTAACTGATTCTTCTCTTTAAAAGGACTTGCAGAATTGGAAATATGGATGTAACACATGTTTTTAGTAGAGCAAAGAAACCACAATACTGTTGTGTGTGACTAAAAGCTATAAGCACTCAGTTCTGATGACCTTTTTAGTGGAAATTCTGGTAGAGAGAACTAAAAGCTTTAGGGAAACTTTTGTGTATGTATGCACAGAAATAGCCTTGCAAAGTTGAGAAGGACTTTTAAAGATAAAAAAAAAAAGTCTGAAAGAATTCCAGTAATGACATTCTGAAGTAGAGGCAACTTAAGTATAGGAAGCTCATATTTTCCTCTCTGGTGGGTGGTGCTCAGAGACTTCACAGATTTCTGCATCTAGCTTCCACCTCGTGTGAGGTGGGTTCCACCACTGTCTAGGACCCCAAGGAAAGGGCTGTAGAGAGCTGCAGTGGTTTGGCATGGGACAGATTGACTGTTTTGTAAGTCAGGTTCTTGGTTTCATCCTGTTCTGTGTTAATGCATCTTCAGGAGGCATTTAGGTAGTTTGTTTGCAATGGAAAAACCTAGAAAGGAAAATTTAAAATTATTAAAGCTTACAAAGGCAAAATGCCCCATCTTTTTTTATTACACAGAAATTAGATATCCTAATGAATAGAAACGGATTGGCAAAAACATATTAAATGCTATCATAATACTTTCAAGTGGGAACACACTTGGTAATGCTTATTTGAAGTCTCACTTTTAGTAGCAGTGTCCTTGTTTTGGAGAAAACATATGGTTTAAGGCCTGATTTTGAACGCAGGAGTCAAAGAACTGTTTGCCCTATGAAGGGGAAAGTTAAAGTAAATATTCTGAGGTCTATGCTGAATTGCAGACTAATCTAAATGTTAGACAAAGGTAGAAAGTTTGTGATTGTGAATTCTGTCACTACATATCTTAACCATGTTGCCTTTTCATTTATCTTTTTTCAAAGTAAACTTCAGTTGGTGCCTCTCATTTCAGTTTGAAGCATGATAGATTTGCACTGACATGTGTGCATTACATAAGTCCAAGAGGTATCCACATGCAATAACCATTAAGAAAAAGCATAAAAGGGGAAGTACATTTAGGGTGAAATGACTGAATCATTCAGCACTTCTTCAATGGCTGCATCTGGCTGGAGAAGTCCATCATTTTGAAATGTGCCGTTGTATAGTGCATTCAAAGGATGTGGAAAGCTTTGAAAGCTGGGAAACTCATCATTCCTAACCAACAGCTGTGGACACGGTGATAAAACTACAAGAGGTTAAAATAAAGACTGCATCTTGGTAATTGCCAGATAAAGCAGTCTGGCTTGTGGGAATTATAAAAGGTTAGAGAAAAGTCCACTGGTGTTGTAACATGAGGAAGATTTTGCTCACATCGAGCAGGAATGGAATCCAAGGGCATTCACTGCTTTGATGTGCTAAAAGGCACAAAGATGGTGGCCTAGGAGTGATGAGAGATGCTGCCATGCAAAGGGCAAGGTGGCTGGATGTTCACTGGGAAGACTGCAGCCAGTTCTGCAGAATCTGAGTTCTCCCAAATTTTACTGTTAGGACTTCAGCCATTCTTTGTGGAGGAAGACACTGATTTAAACTCACCAATCTCAAACAGCTGCTCAATTTTTTTTTTTTTAGTTTTCTGTGTAGAAGAGAAGCTTGCAGTTGTAAATTTTATTGCTTCTTTAAACAGAAAGACTTGTTCATGTTTCAGTCTTTTTCTCATGACCACAACAGAAATGCATTCTGAAACCTTCCTAGTACAAAGTAGTGTATTTACATGTGTTGATGGATTTTAGAAAACATTTGCTCAAGACTTAAATGTGTTTTACCAAATATCACTTACATTTTTAATCTTTGAAAAAACAAGAAGACTTTTTGAGTATGGAACTAGAAAACAATTTCCCAGTCCTGTGTGTATGAATCTAATAGTCACCTCCTGTGTCATAAAGGACAGATTAGTGAAGGTTGCTCTGCTTGGGTCTTGTAGGTATAGTCTGGAGAAAATAACTACAGGGATATTCTGAAGCTTGCTCTAAAAAATGAAACACTGTGTGATGCCCAGTGAATGGCAGCTATATAAGTTCTCAAAGTGTTTATTGGAACTGTATATATTTTTTTAAGAAACTCCTGTATGGTCGGGCTAAGCCTTCCTGATCAAAATACCAAAACATCAGAGTATCTGCTTTGATGGAAATCAGTCCTTTTGTCACACTACTTATTTTGCAGACAGTATCAAGGCACAATTTTACTTGATGTAACTCTAAAAAATTAGATTGCTCCATAAAATACTTCACTTAGAGCAATCCCAGTATAAGTCAATATGATTGCAAGGTTGTCACAGACGGCAGAATTTGGGTACTCCATTCCCTGAAGAGGAGTGACACCACTTCTGAGATGTGGACATTACAAATAGACTCTCCAGGAGTAACATCCCATCACTACCCACATGCAGCTGTGGGGAGCTGGTTGGGCTTCTCAGAAAACTCACAGGGTAGCTAGTTAATATTCATCCCTCAGTTACATATATAACAGTATAAATACTAGTGACAGGAGAGCTCATACTAGTAGGAAACCTTTTTTTTTTTTAATTAGTCTCACCTTTTCCCCTATCCCATCTTCTTCTGTTCCATATACATTTGTTGTAAATAAATAAATTTCTGTTACTGGAGTACTGAACTTTACCAATTAATCTGTCTAAATGAAGCAACCCCCAGGACTCCAGGTTTGGCTAGCTGCTCAGGTAAAGTCAGTAGCTTTTTGGCTGGTTGGTTGTTTTTTGTTTGGTTGGTTGGTTGGTTGGTTGTTTTTTTTGGTTGCTGTTTTATAACTTAGTATGAATATAATTTAATAGTGGAATTGGTAATAGGCTACAAGTCTTCTGATTCCCATCCATACTTCCTGAACAGTGGAAAAAACCATGGAAAAGTACAACATCTTTCCTAAAATCAGTAGAAAGGAGCAGAGTAAACTGATCAAACTGAGCAGTCCCACAGGACCTTTAAGGGGTAACAAGGATGGCTTATCTGGAAATCATTGTCATACCCATTCTGTCTCCTTCAGTGGTTTTACTCTCTACTGAGCAGCAGCCTCACTGGGTTTTACAGCTTAATTAATGTCTTATGGTGAGACACCAGGTTGGGATCTGTGGCAGACAGCTGTAGGACACAAACCCAAACATCTGCTGTACAAACATAGATCCAGTACAAGCCACCTCTCCAATGACTTTTCACTTCCAAATATTCCCTCTATATGTATGTGTTTTATTATGCATGTTTTGCTGGCACAAAAAATGTGACAAAATTATTTCTCTCGATCTCTGAGAGTGACTTTACAACTTACACTGTTTGTGATTTTCAGGACTTCAGAAAAATACACCAAACAACTGCTACTGTAGACATCCTACTGATAGGGCAAAGAGGTGGTAGCAAGAGAAATTACCCACAGGTCTGATGTCTCCTGTGCCCTCACTCCACACTTCTTGGTAGATTGTAAGCACATCTTAAGGAAGATCTTCAAACACAAAATGAACTTTAGAACTGGTATTTCTTCAGTGTGTTGGTTAAGATGTTGCTTTTTTTTCGGCCTGTGTTGAACAATTGTCTCACTTAAATCTTGCTAATAATCCAGTAAACAGAGAGAGGTGTATTAATCCTCATAATTTTAAAGGATTTAGGAATTTAGGAATAGATCTTGGCTTTGTTCATATTCTACAAAAGTTTCTGGAATGTCTCAGATGTTACTCTTTCCAGCTTTTATAAAAATAATTTCACAAGACACTTAAATCTTTCTGTTTACAGAACTTGTGTTGTTGCAGGTATTTGTTGTATTTCTTCAGCAGAAAGTGATACGGTGTATGAAATTTCAAAATAAATGTCCTAGTTTCTCCAAGTCATTATTTTATAAATAAACTGAAACTCTTAATTTTGGCAAATATGTTAGGTGTCAAACTTTGCAAAATCCTGTGATTCTATGAAAATATCTATTGCTTTTTGGAACAAAACATGCATAGTTGTGTGGGCAAAAGCATCTCTCTGGAACAGAACACATTCTCATGCTTTTTAAGCATTTGTTCCTGATACTGAAGATGGAAAGATGAAAATCAGACACAAGTAGAGAGCACACAATATAATGCCTGTGGCATGAATTCAGTTGAGGTTTGTTGATATAAATTATTATGTTATTGTTGTAACAGGTCTGTTGTAGGCTGCAAAATTGAAAGTTGCAAAAGAAAGTTGAAAAAGAAATTTCACCATCATCTTGTGTCTGACTGTTGTCTTTGCATGCGTGTAACTTCATGAAATTTTTATGTTTAGTTTTAGTCCAGAGGTTGACTTTCCTGGAAAGCTTATGGGAAAATCCTTTGCCTGGTTTTGATTTAAAAACCCCCTAATTGTATACTTTTCCCATGTGAAACGTAGCTGGGGAAAGAAGCTGCTGTTAGATAAACACAACTATATAATTTGACAGTTTTAGCCTGGCCGTTTCTCAGTGGGTGTTTAATCACTTTGGAAATAAAAGATTGAAGAAATATTTGAAAAATCTGGTGTCTGTTTCAAGTTTATTCTTAGTTGCTTCATGGTATTTGTTTTTTGAAGGACTCATACCCTGGTTACTACCATGTGGTGAGGCTTGTACTGCTGTGCTTGTAAACTGCTGTAAACTGGCATGAAGTAACACAGACTACACTTGCTGCTACCTTTGGTGAGATCATGTCTCCTTGGATGCTTTGTTAGGCCTTAAGGGAAGTACTTATACCCTCTATATGAAGCTATTATTGATGAAAATCAGACTTTTTGGTGGTGGATTGCAGCATTGGTTACAGGATCCTTGATCACACATGAGCTCTGTAGCCTGAATGCTCTGCTAAGTTGGAAGAAGCAGTTGTGTCTCGTCTCTCAAAAATAGGTCCTGAAATCCCAGTGCTATAAATACCTGTGAGAGTGGTTACCCAATTTGCCTACCCAATTAAAGATGGAATATTCACATTCCTAAAGGTTTCTATAGTTGTGTGCAGGATGGTAGACTTCAATAATGTAACATAGCTGATACCTCTGTAAGGGGTTTTAAAACTTTATAGAAAATTGTAATCGTAATATTATAAGATCTGCTTGCTCTATTAAACTTCCTATTTTGTCTTGAAAACTAAACATCCCAAACATTAAAAATTTGCTTAATTTTGATTAAAATTTGGTAGAAGATCTCTCACATCCTAAAGCCTGCTGAAGTCCTTCCACTAAAGGAGTCCTGGAGGAAGCTACTCTGAGAAAAGTCTGCTTGCCCACAGTGCGTTGGGAGCTGGTGGATCCCACTGCTGCAGGCAGCTGGGGTGGTTCACAGGCTGAGTGGTGCAGCTGCAGAGAGGTTCTGCGTGTCACTTCTGACATGGACATGTCAGGTCAGTTTGTGAATTTAAGCCCCTGTCTAATCCGCTCTGGGCTTTGCTGGGGGGCAAGACAGATACTGAAAAGTAAAGCAGGATCTAGCATTAACTAGAGAAGTTAAGACTTATTAAAAGCAAATGCCATGGCTCTCATCAGAGCAGGAGTGAGTTATGTCGTGGCTGTTTCTCTTTTCCAATGTGTAGGTCTGTCATTCTCTCTTTTCCTGATGTGCTTAGGAGGTGACTTACCACGGAAGAATTTCGTCTGCAGTATGCATCAGGATGATCAATGATACAGGGGTGGTATAATACATGGGTTTTCTCAGAAGTCTGCATGCTGTTAGATTACATCTGTTCCATGTGTCTAATTGCCTATAGAGTTATCCTTTAGTAAATGTGTTCACCTTGATTTTTCAGAGTCTTCCTTGTCTTTTCAGAGTAGTGTAGGCTTCAAAACTCTATTAAAAAAAACCCAAAAGATATGTGGCCTTACTTGGCACAGAAGGTCAACTCTCTTAGCTTTCCATCTGGTTAAGTGATTCAGTTGAAAAATGAGCTAAGCAATGGAGCCATTTTTGTCATTTTTTTTGAGTGCTGTACAAAAATACTTGCTTGAAATGCTTTCACTTCACACTTCTTCACAGCTACCTTCCTGCCCAGTGCTAAACACAGCCCTGTCTTCACTGCATTTTTGCCTCAGAAAAAATGAATAGCTGTCTCTGGGCTTGCATACATAGGAACATTCAGAAGAGAGATTCCAGCTTAACTCTACGGACATTCTGGAATGTTAGTTTGAGCTAACTTCAAAAGTGTATTAATGAAATCCTGTTGAAATCTGTTACAGATCCTTTTATTTGAAAGTGACTTTTGCTTGTTTGGCTAACTCCTGAAATAAATTAAACAAAAGCATTTCAGTCACTTTTAAACTCTGTGGTTTAACTGATACATTTAAAAACCTTACTCAATCTTCCTGAAGGTGCTGCCTAATAAACCCTGCTCAGTTTTGGTAGGGTGAAGGATGAGGTAAAAACGTCTCATTCCCTGTTCTGCTCCTTTCCTTAGGCTGCTGGACGCAGAGTAGCAGAGCTCCACGTACCCCTGCTGTGCAGCCAGCCTAGTTCTCAAACAGCACGTAGCCCAAAGTTACCTCCAGAGAGGGCAAGTGCAGGGGAGTTGTGAGGAATGGGCAGGGTGCTTACTGTGCTGCAGCCAGGGCCACCTCTGGGAGAAGGTGAGGCAGGCAGCAAAGAGGGGCAACGTCCTCAGCGTTCCCCAACGCCTTCAGCTGCAGCACTTGGCAGGACCTGTGTGCGAAGCACGAGCATCTCTGTAACTGAGCAGTCTGTCTGCAGACTGGAGTGGGAGTGTGCTCTCCCCTGGAAATCTGCAAAAAGCGAAGGCATTAGGTTAAACTGTTTAGTTGTTTTGGGTTTTTAAGTTTCTGTTTTCCTGATACTGAAGGTGTGTCTTCCAAGAGAAGTTGCCATGGGATGGGGCAGGATGTACACAACGCCCACTGTTCCATACTGGCTCCTCTTTTGGGTATTACCGAATATTCTTGCTGAATGTGACCTCGTTCATTATCCTGGAGTGTTCAGCTCATTACACGTGGCAGGAATTACTGAGCATTTGAATTTGCAGTGTAAATTCATCCCTCAATTAATACCGAGGAGCTTCTTTGTGTAGATAAGCCATAAGAGTCCTTTTTCATTCACACATTCGTTGAATATCTTTCCACATTCTTCCAGTAGTGCAGAAGTCTGTTTCTCATGTTGTGGACATCCCTGATGCCAAAGATACCCCCGCAGTGAGACCATCCTGCAGAAACTGTGTGCAAGAGGAAATTTTGAATGCAGTTAGTAGTGGGATGAGGCATTCTTCCTTCTCTGGAATTATGATTAAATTCTGTACAGATTGATTTGGATGAACATGTGGAATCTTCCTCATTTATGTGGTTCTCGCTGGGAGCACTGACTACTTTTCAAACTTAGTGTGTAGTAACGTGTATTAAACTCCTTTACAACCTTTAAGTAGTTACATATCACTTTCTTCTCCTGTAATATAGTTCAAATAATCTGGAATTTTCCTGGTAGTAACCTGTAAAAAGCCAAAAAATGTGCCCCCTTAAACATTCCTGGTGCTTCCCAAAGTAAATACTCGTTTTTGACTAAAGAAACAGATCACATTCTTTGGCATGGGCTCTGCTTCTCACCTCAGAAAAACAGTCTTGAAAATGGATTCGAACAGTTCAGAACAGTTGGAAACAGTTTTCTTGGAAGTGCTACTACGTGTTGGTTTCTACTTCCTTCTGAGGATGCTTGGCTCTGTGCCTGGGGTGCTTCTGTCAAGACTAGTATAAGTAATGCTCATAGACTTGTAATCATTTATATTCTGTCTTTTGCTCATGTAAATTAAATGTTTCATCCTTGCAGGAGATTAGGAGTTTAGAAACTTCTTTTTAATGCAGTTTGTTTTTTTTTTCCACACTTGCCCTCTGTCTGTGGCTTTGTGAAGCTGAGAACTGGTCCATCTCACCTTTCTGTGTTGCATTTTACTCTGGCAAACACTTTTTATGTGTAAGCCTGTAAACATTTGTTTATGCCATTTGCAATTTTCACTTTTAAAGAAGTCCAAGGAAAATCAAGTGGTTCAGGATATTTTAAAATATAAGTGTGTAGGCTGGTTTAAAAATGATAAAATGATAAAAATGATTTATAGCTGATGAGGAGTGGGGTGAAGGGACAAATGTTGCTTGTTGTACGTTCATATGGCAATAGATTTCCAGATGCTTCCAGTGTATGGTGAGGATGGCAAGAAAACAAAAAGCCAGATGAAGTAAAATGTTTGCTTTTGTTTAGTAAATAGTAATGGACTACGAAAAAACAGATACAGAGAAAAAACTCCGTGGTTTATTTAGTAAATGGTAATGAACTAGGGAGAGAACTCCTGCTTCTTTACTGCAAAAGTGGTGCTGCTTGAGTGGGACCATTCTGCTGTATCACTCATTAAACTGTCCAAAGAAAAAGAATAATCCCACAGAGTGGAAGGAAGGGAACCATAAACCCCCTGAAGGCCAGGGAAGTCCCACACCCCCCTGCCTGGGTGTTCCCCCCTCGCAGTGGGGACTGCTCCAGGTTTGCAGCGAGGGAGCACAGCGGTCTGTGCCCGCTCCCCTCACCACGTGGGGCTCCTCTCCTCCATCCTCACCTCCACACTCCTCCTTGACTGTGCATTGCAGTCTGCGAGTGAGTGCTGGAGGAGGTGTCCCCATCCCCCCCTGCCTCTCCATTCTCCTGCTGGCATCCATTAACAGCTCTGGGTGATAGGCATGGCCCAGTTGGAAAGGGCTTGGGTTTTTTGTCATTGTTAGGATTAAGGATCAACTTGCAGACCTTGGAGGTCATCTGTCTACACCAGTGCTTTTCTGGCACGAGTGAGAAGTCAGGACCATCTCGGGAGGGGGAGGGCAGCACAGAATTAGGTCAGTTTGAGCTTAGAACTATGCCCTGAGTGGTGGCTGAACACGATGCAGGCTGGTGCAACTGCAGCTCCCGCAGAAGGAAGAGGATTCCTGTTACATTTCTTCCTCTGTTCCTGGGGCAACAGAAACCCAGGAAACTGGTCTGGTGGAGAATTGCTCTTTCTGGTTGTGGAGACTGGCAGAAGACTAAGCTCTCTGTCAGATGAGCTTGCTGGGCTGGCTTATTTCGTGGCTGCAGTTACTGGGTCTAGTGGAAGGGAAGCTGAGGAAGGGAGGGATGAGGGGCGAGGGGAAGGAAGCAAACAGCTCTTCTTTCAGGAGAAGCCCACACTTGCACCAGATTGGAAGATGAAGGAGACATTACGTTACATCACATCTAAATAGTTAAAATAATAAATTACACTACAAGTAAATTTTTGGTTTGGTGATGCTTTCTTTCCTCACAGTTCTACTTGCTTTTGAATCAACAAATTTTCTTTGACATGGAAGGGAAATGTAGTAAGAATGAGAAATACTTCGTCATTAACAATACAAAAGAAAATGCCGTTTGAATCTTGTAATTCTTTTGAATACTTCTGTGTTTTTAGCTATTTCATGAGATGTTTATTTTTTTTGTCTGTCTATAAAGTCAGTCTTAAGCATGGAATTTTGCAGTATCCACAGAGATTAGCCGACTTTGTGGGCTTACAACCAAATGTAAAGTACTATGCATAATTGTTCCACATGGTTATTGAACAAAACAATACATTTTAGTATAATAAAAGTGGGCATATTCGAATTGTAATTTATTTTATTTTGCTATTAAAAATGTCACCTAAAATTCTAACTCATGCTTAGTTGTTTTGCCATTTGAATACATTACTTTTATGTTGTAGATGACTCAGATTCCCACCAGGCTGCTGAGTGTGTTGATTTGCAAAAGCTGTAAGAGGCAGGCATTAAAACAAGTCATGGGCTGTGCAGCGTGCCCTTCAGCACTGACTGCATGCTCATTACCTCCCTGTTACCTCCTTTGGTTGTATCCCGGTTCCCTGTCCTCAGAAGACACGTCCATGTGCTCCTTTGTCCTGAGCTGCTGCCTAGGAATTCAGGGAGCTCTGATGTCCTCTTGCCTTCCATCCCCTTGGGAGGTCCCACCGCTGTACGAGGTGCACAGGGATGAGTCAAAGCACAGGCTGCAGGTAGCTGCTGGGCTAGTGCCATGCATGGAGTGGCTGAGAGCAGGCGTGTGGTGAGCCCTTGGGATGGCAGGGGGCAATCTATGTGAGGGTTGCTCACATCTAGAACATTGTTGTCTGTGGATTTACTGAGCTCCTGCCTTTCTGTTTCCATCTCCTGGGTGAGTGCCACTGAACAGTGATTTATCATTTACCAATCCATTTTCCATTCTCTCCCCTTAGGCCTCTGACAGAAGAGCTTAGGGTATGAAGTTCATAGTTTAAGCTCAAATCAGACAACCTGTAACAGTAACAAGTAAGGAAAGGGGAAAGTGCGCTGAGAAAACAGTGAGAGAAAACAGTGAGTTGTTTGTTCACTGGTATTATTTTGGGGTTAGGGCTACTACCTGAACTTGAGTGCACCCTCAGCAAGCTTTGGATGGCACCAGGCTGTGTAGTGCAGCTCACATGCTGGAGGGGAGGCATGCCATCCAGAGGGGCCTTCACAGACTTGAGAGGTGGCCCGTGCCATGCCAACCTCATGAAGTGCAGCAGGGCCATGTGCAAGGTCCTGCACCTGGGCCAGGGTAGTCCCAAGCACAAATGCAGGCTGGGTGATGAGTGGGTTTAGAGCAGCCCTGAGGAGAAGGATCTGAGGCTGTTGGTGGGTGGACAACTGAATGTGACCCAGCAATGTGTGCTTGTAGCCCAGAAAACCAGCTGCATCCTGGGCTGCATCAAGAGACTTGTGTCCAGCAGGTTGAGGGAGGTGATTCTCCCCCTCTACAGTGAGGTCCCACCGGGACTAGTGGTTCCAGCTCTGGGGTCCCCAGAGCAAGAAAGACCTAGACCTGCTCAATCACATCCAGAGGAGCGCCACAAAGGTAATGAGGGGGCTGGAGCACCTCTGCTGTGAGGACAGACTGAGAGAGTTGGGGTTCTTCAGCCTGGAGAAGAGGAGGCTCCAAGGAGACCTTTTGGTGGCCTTTTAGTACTTAAAGAGTCTACAGGAAAGATGGGGAGGGACTCTTTGTCAGGGAGTGTAGTGATAGGACAAGGGATAACTGTTTTATACTGAAAGAGAGTAGATTTAGATTGAGAGGTTAGGAAGAAGTTCTTCACTGTTAGGGTGGTGAGACACTGGCACTGGCTGCCCAGAGAAGTTGTAGATACCCTGTCCCTGGAAGCGTTCATGCTGGATGGGGCGTTGAGCAGCCTGGTCTAGTGGAAGGTGTCTGTGCCTGTGGCAGGAGTGTTGGAAGGTTCTTTAAGGTCTCTTCCAACCCAAACCATTCAGTGATTTTATGTAGTAGTATCAGTATAGAAGAGGCAATTTCCTTTTCTTTTGTACCTGTTTTCTGTAGCACTGAAGGTGAACCAAGCACTGTTTTTCTCAGAGTATGGTTGCTATCAGAAGCTGAGGGGCTCAGCCATGACACAATGAAAAAGGAACTTCTAGAAGGAGAAAAAGCTCCCTGCTGTGTTAGCCAGAGATGTCAAAGGACACAATGAAGCACTCTGGAGCTGGACAGCTTTCCAGAGCAGCTGCTTTTTTTTCCCTACTTTTTAATTAAACTTTGAGGAAATGGTTAAATGTATATCAGGAGTGCTATAAAGAATGCTTTTTAAAGTTTCCAAATACTATTGCTTCCCCATTTATCTTTATTTTAAAAGAGAAATAGTTTCTTATGTCAGTGTTGGTAGATGTGTGCTCTGAAGGCATGAAAGTAAAGGTTTGAGTGTATTTTTATGGGAAGGACAAGTATAGATACAAGACTGTGATTAATAACTGAATAAAATAAAAGTGCTCAGAAAAGCATTGCTGGGGCAGGAGAACAGCCACTGCTTAGAGGTGGACACTCACAAAAGAATCTTTTCAAGAAAGAATCTTGGGGAAGTATTTAAATGTCCTTCTCTTTTGGCATGTAAGATATAGGGACATTTGAAGAGATTGGTGTAAAATCTTCTGAGATCCATAAACCTTTCTGATTGCAGAAGGGAAATGTTGATTTCTAACACCTCTCTTGAGAACCAGAAACCAGGTTATTAATCAAAGACAGGTGTATGAAATGGAAAGTAGGAATTTACAGCTTGCAAAATATTTCTGTTCAATGCACTTTTAAAAGATAAAGGCAGAAGTACTTGAATGTACTTGTAACTATGAATTGTGGTTCTCTTTAAAGCTCTAGCAGAAGATGCATTTGGAGAAGATGAATGTTCATGTTCATGTTTCAGTTTTCAGATGAAGAAAACCCACTTGCTTATTTTCTTCATCTTATTTTGCAGCTGGCCTCCACGGAGTCACCTCTCAACAGGGATCTTTGCTGCATGGATTTTTCCTTACCTGGACCTTTTTTTTAAGGAGGAGAGGAAAGAATATTGAATAAATTTGATATATAATATTGTGTCTTTCTCAGGGAATAAACTAGTTGATAGTTTTGGGCTGTGTCAGGCTGCAAATGAAACTTTGTGTTTGTGACAACTGACTTGAAGCACCTGTCAAACATGATTTCAAGTCATGGGAAGTATTTGAAAATGTTCCTGTCAAATAATGGCATGCTCAGCTCGTTCCTGACCTTGGAAATTATTGCTTATTTTAACAAGTTATTCTTCTGGCAACTGTAGTCTCTGAGAAGTAGGACCAGTAGGGTTCTTTAAAATTAATCTATATTATTGTTAATATAATAAAACAACAATCTCCTGTGTCAGAGCATCATAATTAATTTGTTCTAGTGTCAGTCTGCTTTCTTTCATGCTGCTTTTTCATTTTCTAATAGAGGTTACAGGAAGAGGGAAGTCACAGCAGGATGCTGAGAACGTAACTCTAATTTACATGGAAAAATATAATAATAGTAAAGTAGCAGTAAATTTCCTTTGGGAAAACAAAGTTTTCTTCTTTGGTACTGTTGTTCTTCATAAAATTGGATGTGTTTTGACCTTGTGGTTAATGACCTTAACAGAGTCATTTCATAGATTTAAAATCACTACAGGATTTTATGTATTTTCCTTCTGCTTTTTATCCCTTCATAACTTTATTGATACTGATAGGAAACATAAATTTCATTTTCATCTAGATAACCAACTTGTGCTAATGCTAGGAAGTTACAAACAGTTCTAAAGCTCTTGTACAAACACTCTGGAACTGAGGACAGTGAGTTGTTGTCTTCATTCTGTATTTAAAGTAATTCACACTTTTTGTCCTTACAGTAACTGCCACACAAAAATACCCTTTCAAATCCCTGAAGAATCCTGTAAATAAACGTGGGAGTTAAGTCTGTGTCATGTATTTTATAGTCTTCCTAATGGAAGAGTGAGCAAGCAGTTACTAAATGACTTTCCATGTGTCTAACCTGCTTAATGGAGCTCAGACAAAGGCTGATGTTTTGCTTCCTAATCGCATTGTTTTAGCAGTGCTTCTGATGGTGCTTAATATATCCTTAGACTCCAGCAAATCTAAAGGGACTCTGCAATGAAAGTCTTGAACATCCTGAGGATGTCAGTCTTGTCAGAAGGGATATCTCTGCTATCAAACTTTATTCTCAAAACTTTTACACAGACTTTCTAAAAATAAAGAAATTCTAGAGATCTAGTATTATTTTTACAAGTGTTTAGTGTGTTTGCTTTTATTTCCCTGCAGGGTTACATTTCTTGTTCTTTTTCAATTGCAACCATGCAGCAGATACACAAAACTACTGTGAATTGTGAAAGAAGCAAGAATAAAATGTCAAAATACTTTGGTATTTATTGCATTATCTCCCTAATGAAAAAGCTTTGGTGTAGATGAGAATTGCCTCTCTTGCTAAGAATGAGTATCCTATAGGAAAAATGGCTGAGAATCTGGGTTGAATTCACCTTAAAGAGCTGCATCAAAGCTAATTGTACTGATGTGGAAGTGCCAGTGTATCCACCTGGCCCATATAAGTTATGCTTTTGTAGCTTAAAGAACATAGAAGTTTGGGGTTTGCTGGTGCATCATCCTCAAGGCACATACATTCTGTACTCCTGGCATATGTGCTAGAGGTACCATGTCCTGGAAAATTTTGAATGCATAGTGGCATCTAGAAGGATTTTAAGAGTTGAGTAAACTCCTAAGCTTTTGAGAAAGTTTCATGTCTCCAATAGTGGCAGTGTTACATCCAGCCCTTTGCCAAGGTCAAAGGCTCAGTCTGTGTTTCTGTAAACACAAGATAGACAGATTTTCAGATAGACTAGTGGGAGGGGTTTGGTTTGTTTGGGGTTTTTTGTTTGTTTTTTAAAGGTGCCTGAAGAGTCTGGGTATGGAATTTCATGTGACACTGTCTGGACAATGTAAAGAACTCTGGCATATGTTTGTAAGTACACAAGTGATTTCTTAAATGCTAAGTGCAGAGAATATATATCAGGTCTGGATCAGGACTACAGTTGATGAAATAGAGTTTCTAAGTGTAACCAAGAGTAGCTTGCTGACATTAGCATGAGAGAGGTTAGTTAGTTACAGTTTTGTACTAACTTCATTCTGATGTTACAGCTGCTTGGATAAGAACCAGATTTCCCTTAGAAGAAGGGAATGGTAATCATTCTGTGATAGCTGGCAACCACCCTTCCCTGGGAGATCCATAGTGCTTCTTACTGGTATGGGCTGAAAGATTCAGTAATAAGTACTGTACTGATAAAAGTTTCTAGGAATATGAACTCAAGGTGTTGGAGATTAGATAGTGGATCAAATTAGCCTCTTTTATCTGTGGAAAGCTATACTCACCCTGCGTTGTCTAATTCTTGGGAACTCATTTACAGGAGGGATTATTAATCCAGGCAAAGACAATGAAGAGGCAGTTGTCTTATATTTGCACCATGGTGACTATATCTCTGTAGGGTTGTGGACTGTTTCATGTTCAGATAGGCATTGCACCTTTCTTTAGCTCAGACAAAGCCTGAATGCAGCCTTCCATCACAAGATGCAAGGCCATTCCAGAGGGGAAAGTTAAGAGTAGAGTTTAAGGGGTAGGACTTTTCAGAAAGCTAAAAGCTTTAGGTCAGGATTTTTTGATGACTCAGTTTGGTTTTAGTTGTCCATTTACATAAGGTGTTTCTCTGGACCCATCAATTCACTCAAAAAACCTGTGGGGATTGAATGCTTCTGAAAAACTGGTTAGTGCTCTCAGGTGAAATGCTGCTGCTTCTGTGTGGGTCTCACAAAAAAGATACAGTACAATCCTGCCTAGCTCCTGGTGCTTGTATGGGATACCAGGTACCCTGAAGGTCCACCTTCATAAAGTCTTCTACCTTTAGCACCTTGGGACGAGTGTTTCATAGCTGTGGGGGAAAGAGACCTAAAGAGACAGGGCAGAGGTATCTGTGACTTGGGTTTGCAAGCTCTTGGGCTGGTCCTATCCTTTCTTTACTTACTTCATCCTCTGGCCTGCTGTCCTTAAAAATGCAGTCATGTCATGTCTGAGGCACACTATTAAAATGATCTGCAAGCTCCTGTCTGTGTCATCCCAGAAGGCTGTTTCCTCACAACAGAAATACTTGGTTTTGCTCATTGACTTGAATCTTCAAAATAGTCAATACTAGTTTGGTCCGGGAGATCCTGTGCTGACTGATGTGATCCCTGTATGCAGGAGATGTGCATTTTTGGAAAAAAAGTCCTATCCTAGAGCTCTCTTGAGCTGTTTCCAAAGCCAAAACCTCTACAGGCCCAGTCTTGAGTCAGAGTAGAAGCTTGACTATTAAAGCAAAGGAAGCAATGGAGAAGCTGTGAGGGGGCTCCAAGACACTCCATTTAGGAGTTCAGTGACCTGTCTTCACTGCAAGTCAGCTCAGTTGCCTTGTCACCTGCATCTCGAGCGTGATTTCAAAGCTAATATGCAAGGTGAGAGTGAGGCATTGTCTCTTTTGCTGGGGCTGTGCAGTGTTTAAAGCTAAATGCTGTTTTGTGGCTTGAAATCATAGAATCATAGAAAATAGTTTGGGTTGGAAGGAACCTTTAGAGGTCATCTAGTCCAATCCCCCTTGCAATGATCAGGGGCATCTTTAATTAGATCAGGTTGCTCAGAGCCCTGTCCAGCCTGACCTTGAATGTTTCCAGGAATGAGGCAGATAGATATCACTAGTGTGGAGACAGAGATGGAGCTTGGAGAGCCTTGCATTTGTATTTTAAGTTGTTTCCAGCTGCCCAGAGAGAAATGAGGACCTAGAAATGTCAGTTCATGAGAAATGGCAGCGGGGACTTGTGTATTACCTACAACTGGTGAAAGGCAAGGAGAGGGGAATCAAGTGTAAGGACACTGGTGATGGAGCCTGTGGGGACCGTGCCATCAAATGAGATTATTATGCCCTTTCTTCTTACCTGTGGGTTCTGGTTTCCATGTTGTGCCAGCACTGGCCCTTGTGGGGCCACACACTAGACAGACTATGGCCCTGACCTGACAGGTTGTTAATTTCCAGCAGGAAAATTCTCTGGTCTCATTGGCCCCATGGACGAAGCGTGTGACAACAGGTGAGAGCAGGAAGAGCCAGACATTCAATAACCAAGACAGAATGCCCACCAGAGAGAGGCTGGTCATGGGGAAGATAGCTCATGTGGGAGGTTTGATGTATGTTAGGGTGTCAGAATAACCATACTGCAAGAAGTGTGTCTTTGCTCTGACGATGCAACATGCTGCCAGTTTTTCTTACCCGACTTATGGCGCTGCTCTGATGAGGTGTGCAGCTGAGGTTCTTCTTTCTTTATGTCCAGAATATATGTTGCCCTCCAGGTACACGTGGCGTGCATCTATCAGCAGAATCCCTCTGGACAAAATCTAAGACTCTTTTGTGCTGTTTTACAGCTCACACACATCTCTGACTTGCAGCTCTTCTTAATGGAGGGATGGGTTAGAATCTTTTGCTGGATAGTGGGTAGGGAACTCAAAGGCATAGTCTCTCTTTATGGTTTTCCTACAGCCTATAGTAGTGCTGGGGCATGTCATGGTGGGATTCATAGCTTGCCACCACAGGCAGTTTTTCTGGCCCAGATGAGGGAATGAAGCATGTGAATGAGTAAGAAATCTTAAGCTAATACTGCCTTTTTTCCATTAAATGATGTGAATTTTTGCAGTTTGTTGCCTCAACAAGAACAGGGTGGTCCTGTCAAGAACTGAGCAGAACCTCTGTAGAAAAATACCTCTTTGGAGATAACTGGAGCATGACCCATTAGTCACTGACCTCCAGCAGTGGTGACTGAATGAGATAGCAGGTTCATTTTGAAGACCAAAGGCCCTTTTTCTGATGTAAATAAATATATACCAATGAGTATTGTTAACAGTTGGCTGAAACGTTGTTTAAACCTGTGAGTCTTTTAAAATTATGCAGAAAACAATACAGATATATTCTCCTGCTAACCAGGTTGAACTATGGAATTGAAATTCTTTTCTTCATGCAGATGTATCACCCAATGCCTAAAATCTGCTTGCTTTCTGCTAGCTAGAGGTGTTTGCTAGAGTTCACAGGCAAGGGTTTGCAAGGCAGTTTCTTAGTAATTTGAAATGATTTATTATGCCTGCGGTAGATGAACACTAGAGGGCTCTTTAGACTAATGCAAAATGATATCATGTCATGTTTATAGCTGAGGATGAGTCTGAGGCATTTTGTTATCTTGAATTAAATAATCAAAGCCACTGTTTTCATTAGAGCAGTGGAAGGTTTTCCTTTTCAAGAAGAAATAAGTCAGTGTCTTTGAAAGAAGTACAGCCCAGCCTGTAGCAAGTGTTTGAGTTTTTGAGAAGTGCAGTCATCTCACTAGTTTAAATTTTTATACATTCTTCTGATTAGCAGTAAAGACTTTATTTTTTTAATGTTGCCATTCAGTGGTATATTTGAAGGTAACTACATGGTTTATTTATTTCTGCTTGTCCATCCACCTTTAAAATTCCTTCCTTACATAGTAGTTAATTTGTGTCAGCCCTTGTGTTCTGAAGCCTAAATCTGCATTGCATTGTACTATACGTGGTCACTGTACACAGGGGTGAATACCCAGTGTGGCTCTGTTTGTTTGGAAGTGTTTTGCCATCAGTTTATGCTTGCTTTTCAAAAAAGGGTCAAACATTATTTATTTCGTGGATGCCAGGAATGACTCTTAGCTGGTGTGAATTTCTTGTGCAGCCTGGAAAGGCTTTGTCATCTTACACTGACTGAAACTCAGACCCAGTGTGTCTATTCCAGTGTTAGCTGATACCGTATTGAGGGGTGGAGGGAGAAGGCTGCAGAAACTGCTCTATGTTGGTGGGGAAAAAACATAAAATAGAACCACTCTCTAAGCTGTAGGGGGACAGTGATCTTATTGTCTCAGTTTACACAGTCTTTGTAATCAGACACTTTTTTTCATACATTCTCTTGATTTCTCCTTGTAAAGTGGTTTTTGTGCATAATTTGTTCTCGTGTTTTTCAGTGACACTGGGGTGTTGTAGAAGACAATTGATATTAGAGAAAGGGAGAGATGTTACAAATTGAATTAGTTGTTATGGTACCAAATTTACATCACACTAGTCAGCATAATTTTGTAATGTCAGAGGGAAGCCTCAAATGATGAACTAAAATTAATACAACTGTGCTTTGAAATTTAAAGCTTTTACATACACACAAATGTACACTTTAATTTTGAGATGAGTTTGTGGAGAACAATGAGTAGGTTGCTTGTTTACAAAAATGGGAGGCATTTTTTTTTTCCCTATGGCAAGTCAATCATTGAAGAAGCAAATAAAGCTTGAAAGATAGGTTAAGAAATACTTGGTTTGTGGGGCCAGTGTCCTAGAAACCAGTGGACATTTTTCTGTGTCAAATATTTGCAGCAGGAGAGTAATTTTACTTGAGAGACTTCCTTTGGCAGTCTAACACTTCCCATTTTCTTGCATTTTCCTGGCCCTGGTCTACTGTTTCCAGTCACAGGTATGTGCAACTTATTTTTAGCCCTTGGTGTGGTTGTTCTGTACAAAACATTCAGCTCCAAAGTGGAATTTTTGGAAGTAAAATGTAATGATGTAGTGGGCATGAGAGTAGGAGAACTATTTGAACTGTTTTAAGATTGGAGAGAGATATTTCCATTTGACTTTTCCTCCAGAGTGCTGAGACTCGGTGACTCAAAATATCTGTTATCCAAAGGAGGCTGTGATCTTACAAAGAAAAATTAAACCAGTCAGGGAGAATCCTGGCTGGTGGTGAGTGAAGTGTTAACTGACCAGAACAGCCTGCAAAGAGAGCAGGGAAAGGACATTGTTGGTCCATTATATTATTCCCTCTCCTCCAAGTCCCCTCAAGCTCACATTATTACATGCCAGAAGCTCCCGCTCCTGAAGGAAGTGGGAGAAAAGGAATTTATGGAGAAAGGTATCTAAGGGTAATGGGAGGGGAATTAGGGTGCTTTGCCTGCCAGGGAGAGAGATGAGGAAAGAGGATACAGTGTTGAAGAACAACAGGCAGAGGGATCCCCTGTCCCAAGGTCAAACTAGGAGGAGGAGAAGAAAACCACCTATGGGCCCAAATCTTCCCTGACAGCTGCTAAACTTTCTCTCCCACTCAGAACCCTGTAACTCCTTACTGGTACCCACTCCCTAGAGATATTTAGGAATCCCTTCAAGCCTCTTTCAGGTGCTCACCTTTACTCCCCTGCAGTCCAATAACTTCACCACCTACCATTCTACTGCTAGCACTCCCTGCCCACCTATACCCCCACTCTGCTGCTGTTCCCAAATTCCATATTGCTGGCCCAGGGGTGAGGACAAAATTCCTTAATTTCTTCTTACCCTCAGGGATAACATTTAGTTTTGTCTGTCTTGCTGAGGAGCCATGGAGTGATTCCATGGAGGATAGTATGGCTCCCTTTCCCTAAACACTGCTGCTGTTTTACCTCACAGTTACCAGGATCAAAGTAATGTTAGTTTTCTTTGAGGATAAATGCATGGCCTGTGTTGAGTGTGTATGTGTAGTTTATTTTGCTGCACAGAAAGTGAATTAAAGCTATGGATGTTAGACTTCATTAAAATGCCTTCTGGACTCTGTATGGCCAAAGACACTCCTCAGCCTAAGACATGTCCAGCTGCTCTAATTCTGCTCTTCATCACTGATGAAGCACGATGCATGTGGTGACTTAGTTTAGAAAATGATGGGCTTGGGTCTGTCTCAGCTGCTGCTTCTAGCCATCAGGGAACCAAAATAGCAGAGGCTGCAGCATGCTTCATAAAGCTTGCAAACCACACTTGGCTGGTGAAAATACTTCATATTTGATGTTTTGATATTCAGATATCAAATACTTCAGCAAGAAGGTTCCTTTGATACCATCAGCAGTTTACCCCATGAATGCAGTTTAGGATTCAAGGAGAGCCTGCACTGGCACTAAGCTGAGCAGACCAAGTACTCAGTGAAAAGAAGATAAATTTAATTTTTTTTTTCAGTCCTTTATGTCATGGTTAGTTCTATTTGACTAGGGTTTGTTTGAATACGAAGTAGAAAACAAAATAATGTGACTTTGGAGAGCTAGAGCTCATTTGTTTACTCAGTTCTTGGCAGTGTGAATTAATATATACACTTCCTACTTGAAATAGAGTGTTTTAATATTTTTAGCTTTTGCAAGTCTAAGTCTTAGAGCAAGATTAAAATAATTGCTGAGAATTATGACATTTCAGAAGGAAACTAAATTGTGCCAAATATAGTCAGGAAAGGTTAATGTATTTCACATTATTAGAAGATAAAGGCTTATGTTTAGAAGAGTAAAGTAATTCTAAAATGCTAACTTGTCTGAAGATAATTTATAAACTACTACCATTAGTTATCATTAAGATTGATACAGGACTTTGAAGGAGAGTGGGTTTGTTCGGGATTATATACATTCTGAAACAAAAAATGGTTGTAGACAAGGAATATTCAACAACATTTCTGTTAAAAACATTTTTAAAAAATAATTCAATGTATCATTTTGACATTTTGTAAATAAATTTTAAAAATTTGCCAAGCTTGATCATCCACAACAAACCAGAAATTAAAAGCACGTTCCGAGCTCTGCCTTTCTGATGAAAGAAATTCAATCTGGGATCTGAAAAAATGTGGGGAATCCTCTTTCATGTATTGTATTATTTGCCTTAATGCCTTTTTTTGTTTAGAATGAGTTATGTTAATATTGCATGGCTTTTTCTGGAGGAAAAGGTAACATGTTCCTGGATTGCTGGGGGGGCTGGGGGAGGTGAAAGAAAAGGGAGGGAAGAAAACGTTGTGCATTTCTTCTGACTTCTGCCAGAAGACATGGGAGGTGATGGTCCAAACCCAGTTCTTGTTACTTTGTATACCAACAGGGGCAGAAATGCTGAAGAGGTTTGTGGTTCTGTGGTTTGAATGAAGTTGATGAAATCTGCAGACATCTGCTAAGCCATATAAACAACAGTAATTAGTGCTAATCCCTTTTCATAGAAGTGCAGTTTATTGATAATCTAAGAAAGTAGGTGTTGGTGTCTATAGTCACAGCTCAATACTTTTCTGGGATATATATAGTGTTATCTATATATTTCTCTCTTTTCATTGCCTAAAGTTGATGAATCCCAGTTTTCAATGGAATAGTTCAGCTGGAAGTGTGAAATTTGATGTGAGTGGTGTTAAAAAATAACCTCTAGTCCAATGCAAAGCATATAGGCATGCTCTCTAAGGCCAGCATAGCCATGAGTGTGTCCCTAGTTTTTTGCTCTTGCCTTTCATTTAATTTTCAAGGGACAGCCTGTCCAAAGATTCCCAAAGCCAGGCTGGGTCCTGTAGGTTTGCCAAAAACTACCTGAGTTGATTTTGCTAAGAGTCCATACTTCTCTGGATTACGTGTCTCCTCCACAGAACAAACTTTACTTCAGGCTCTGTAACACAGATTAAAAGTGCAAATACAAAACCTATTTGACTGCTATTGAGATCTCATAACACAGCAGCCAAAACTATGTTAAATCTCTTGCCAACACCACCCTGATCTCTCTCAGCTGGTGGAAACTGAAAATCTTGCCACAAGCCCATCTTTTTTTGAGGAATTGCATCCTGTTCTGTCATGCCAAAGCCCTGGTGGAAGACAGGGCTGAGGACCTTGATCTGAGGCAGCAGCACTAATATTTTTGGTTGGCTTCTTAAAGGCTTCAATAAATTGCATAAAACTCAGCCACACACTTTATGTTTTTTTTTGTTTTTTTTTTTTTTGTGTGGTTTTGGTTTGGTTTGGTTTGATTTGGTTTGGTTTTTTTTTTCTCTTTTAACTGTGTAAATAAGCTCCCAAAAGTAGAAGTTGCACAATGAAAAGTCATTATAGCAGGGCATTTTTGAAAGATGAATTTTCTGATAACTGTGTCATGCTGATGTGCTTTCTGAAAAGGAGCACCAAGCAGCATCCCAACAGCCTTTGGAAGCGACAAGATTTTTAGCTTCCAAAGAAAACACAGTGTGTGCAGCTGCCCTGTTTATTCCTTTGTCTGTCTGTCTACCCTCTAATGATAGTGGGACACTCTGCCCAACATTGGGTGGTTTCTGCCAGACTGGAGGGGACAGCTCAGGTCTAATCCATCCCGCTCAGCTGCCGCTGGTCACCCCCCAGTGCAGACGTAGCACTAGGCTGGCAGGAGCTGGGTGGAAGAGGGAGAGGGAGGGTGGTGGCCAGGAAGGGGGAAGGTGTGGAGAGGAGGTGGTGGGGGAATGCTGTGGGAGGTCATTTGGGAGGTGAGTTCTGTGTGTGGATGGAGAAGTTCAGGTACTGAGTGATGGCTGCTGCAAGGGGGCCTGGGCAATACGGCTGTGCTGCACTGGAGGGCTCAGAGACTGCCTTGCACTCTGGGTGCTAAATGTAGGACATAATTCCATGGGAAACCAGGCCTCATTAGTCCTGCTGCTCCCAGGGTGACTCTCAGAATGGCAGGCATGCTTTGACACATTGTATTCTTAAGATACTAATAAAACTTTCAGTGAACGGCTCAATGACCAAGTGCTTTCTTTTCTTCCAAAGACACATTTTCATTTCCACAGAAAATGGAATTATTGAGGGCCTGCTGTGGATAGAAAGCCTGCAATTTATCGGGGAGCTGCACTGGTAGGCACATCTAATCTGTCTAATCCATTGGCATTAGCATTGAATAGACAAAATCTTGAAAGCATAGCTAAGCCCACTGGTGATAGAAAAGCGCCTACAGCTAAATAGTCTTTTTTGTTCCTTGAGATTTATAGCTCACATATGTTTGCTATACAACAAACTAAATTCAACTGAATAATACTTCTGTAACTTAGTTAAAGCTTTCTATTGACAATATAAATCATAAGGGCCAAGTTAAATTCCCTTTTATGTGCCTTTAGAATATTGATATAAAAATACAGCTTGCTGTGTTTATAGTTCTTCACAATAGTTTAAAAGAAAGCACAGGCAGTAGTCTTACTGGAAGGGAATTTTACATTGGTATGTAGTTGCATCAACAGGGAATTTCAAAATCAAGCCTGGTATGCTTCTTTGGAGAGCCACATTTTCAGAGAAAATGGAGAGAATCATAGAATCATTTAGGTTGGAAAAGACCTTACACTACCCAGTCCACTGCTAAGCCATGTCCCTAAGCACCATATCTACATGGCTTTTAAACATGTCAAGGGATGGTGAATCAACCACTTCCCTGGGCAGCCTATTCCAGGGCTTTACAAACCTTTCAGTGAAGAATTTTTTCCTAATATCCAGCCTAAATCTCCTCTGATGCAGCTTAAGGCCATTTCCTCTTGTCCTTCTGCTTGTTATTTGGGAGAAGAGACTGATGCCTGCCTTGCTCCAGCCTCCTTTCAGGGAGTTGTAGGGAGTGAGATCTTCCCTCAGCCTCCTTTTCTCCAGGCTAAATAAACTCAGTTCCCTCAGCTGCTCCTCAGAAGACTTGTGATCAGTCATCTTTGGTCCTTGTGTGCAACTCCTCTGCTGGTTCTTGCCAAATGAATTCAAAAGGCCACTTGGCTCTAATATTCACAAATGTAGTTGTTTAACAACATTATACTGCACATTGCAATATATGGGAAGAGAGGAAGCAAGCTAAAAGGAAGGCAGAAGGAGGGGTGAATGAGGCTTATTGAGCAAGCTACCATCAGACTGGCAAATAAAAAAAGGTAAAGTGTGGTTTGGTGCCCTGTTTGGTGCTCTGGATCTCAAAGGCATTTATCCATAAGTGAGCAGCTGGGAACACCAGTAACTTCCTCCACCAGCAGCATCTATCTGATTTCAGTTAATGAAGATCCTCATGAATCCCTTTGGTGGAGTGTGAAGAGATAAGGTGTTAAACTCTGTGATAGCTGGTCCTAACTGCACATCTTTTCAGAGACTACACCCCTTTTACACAGCAGTGTGTTTTTCTTCAGTCTCCTGATGTCGGACACTACCCAGTTATCACAACAGCTCTTAATATACTCTCTGTTTTCTGGTTCTTTACTGTGGTAGCTTTGACTAGCTAGTTTCCTATTTTATTGACTATTCCCCTTTTAAGTTAGGGTAAATACTAAATATGGTCAGTGTTTTAAAGTATTCAATATTTAATTTGTTCTTGAAGAGTCACTGGGATAATTGGTCAGAGATGGTTTTCAGGAGACCCTAGTATGTTCCTTTAGCACTGTGCTCAGCACATTTTGAAGGAGGTGGGTACAGCAGAGGGCTCTCCATCACTTTTTTTCCCCTTGGAAAACCTATTGGAAATTCCCACCCAGTGCTAGTGTGCATTAGTGATTTTGCCTTTGCAGAGGCTGAAAAGCTCATTAACAACCATCAGATTTGTTTTGCACGTGATATTAAGACAAATAGTGCAATTGCATGATCACAGTACATAGCATATGTACTTGACTAAAGGTTGTCAGATACTCCAAATATTGATAACGTGCTGTGTGAGCCTTTTGACTTTCAGGCTAGACCTTGCTGTCAGCTGCTGCTAGTTTTACTGTAGTTTTATCCAGCTTGAGGCAGTTTTCCTGAGAGGAAATCTCCAACTGTAGCACAGGCCAGAAAAGGCTGAAGAGCTGCAGGGTGCACAACTGGACTGATCTGGTGTCATTGTGGTGGAAAGGGACTGGAAAAATAAAAAAAAAACAGAGGCAAACTCATTGAGTTGGGGCTAACTGGAAAAAGAGAAATTGTTCTTACTTGGAAGGAGGAGACGGAAATGGAGGAATTGCTCTGGAGGCTGTGACATTTCTTAAAGGCAAAAAGCTTTCCTGGAGTCTAAAAACATGGCAAGGCAATGCTCAAGAGGAGCTCTGAGCTTTGGGGGAACAGAGTACACTTCTGCACACTGAAACAGGTTTCAGTTGCTCTGCCAGGTAGTTTTGAGAATCTGCCGCCTGACTGAATGCAGACTTCATAAAGGCAGCATTCGTGATGATTAAATGCCTCAAGCGGATTTAGAAAAGGAGAAACCTGTGTAGTCAAAGTCTGGGTTAGCTGAGGTGTTGCTGATCATGTTAGCAGAGTTTGGGACTTTGTATCTGAAGAAAGGTAGAGCTTTGTGTGACTCTGCAAGGGGACTCTGAGTCGGAATCAGGGGATCAGTAGTGTGTCTGCCTGGCTGCTGCCAACCCCAGCGACAGATGGACAGACAGACAGAGCGAGCTTTCTAGAGCCTGGGCTCTGCATCCCACTCTGTCTGCTGCAGGAAGCTGATCCACACAGAGCTGTTCTTCCAGAATGCTCTGTGGAGCACTGCTTGATTTCATGGCATTTCAGCACTCTGCTTTGTTTCTAGCTCCTACCCAAGAGCTAATCCCTCCTAGAATAGTTTCTTCATATCATTTTTCAGGACAATCAGTCACTGGGGCTCCAATTACAAATGCCAGGGAATGTTCCTCTCAGTTGTGAGTGTCAGCAAAACAGCTTCTTTTATTAAGGTGGCTCACATTGTGGAGGGAAGCTACATGTCACAATACAAACCCTGCCAGAAACACCTCCGCAGGGAGGTGTTGGCAGTATCCGTGTCATGATTAAGCAATTGGGGCACCCTGCTGATTACCAAAACAGGTTCTTCACAGACCTGTCTGGAACAGTGAGGATTTTTGAGGGGGACAAGGCAAGTGGGGAAGATCTTGGTGGCTGAACTGAGAAAAAGTGACAAGGGAGAAAAAAAATCTCCCAATAATTATGTTTCAGTTAATGCCGTGCAGGAGCTCTCAGCTTTTTGGTAAAATAAGGTGAGTGAAATATGTTTGAGATCAACTGATGTTGAAGTGTTTCATGTGGCCTTCAGGTCCAGAAACGTGCTCTGCCCAATTCACAAAGTCTGCTCAAAAAAGCCTTTTTTTTTTTTTTTAAATGAGGAGTTCTGGAAACAGTGAAAGGAAACGTGTGGTTTTGGTTGTGAGTGTTTCTCAGCCATTAGGTGTTACCATCAACCACCCTGTGCTGGTGGCTGTGGCTGCTCAGCTGTTAGGATGGCCCTTCACTCATGCTCCCAGAGCCCTCCAGCTGGGAGCATCTCTGCTTCACCTCTCCACTTCTCAGGTCCTCCAGAAGTCATTGCTGTGCCCTTGTCTTCTGCCAACAATGTCAGCCTTGCTCATGTAGTTATGATCTCTTAAGTGATCCCTTTTGTAAAAAAAAGCACCTTGCCTTATTCATAAGGGAAACATCTCTTTTTCAGCTTCTTCACTTCCTTTATGACTTCTATCTGTGGCTTGCCAACAGTGATGACTAGTTAGTATTGGTCAAGATTGCAGTTAGATATTTTCTTGATGAGGGGGAAAGGGAGATGAAGAAATGTGAAATGTTCTGAATCATTTCACTGGGCACAGAGGTAGCTTGTATCTTCTTCCAGTCACACTTTTCCTGCCTTACTTTTCTTTTTTTTTATTAAATTCTTCCTTTTTCCCCTCTGATTGCAGCTCAAGCTACAAGCTCCTCCTGACATTGCAGCTTCCTGTGTGTTTGGGTGGTGCCTTGCAGGAGGACTATGGTTTGAAGTAGGGTACAGAAAATACATAAGATAAAATGTAATTGCACCAGGCTACCTAATTAATTTAGCTCAGTCTCATAAAATATGACCTCTCATCATCATTGCTTGCATATTAATAGTAGAAAAGTTTGCAGTTAAGAATTGTCAAATAGGTGTTACCTAAAGGAATTACCTTCTGATAATCCTATGCACACATTAATGAGAAGCATAAAAATATCATGGCCATGTCTATTACTTTTCCAGTAAAACAGGAACTCAGGTGTATATACTAACAAAAAAACCCAATTGGTTCAACACATCTCCCAAAGAAAACCCAAAGCAAAACCAAGGTCAGACACACTGGAGCATGTTATGTATTTCTACAGATACAAAAAATCATAAAGCACTGCCATAGCCTCAGTGGGATAGTTTTTGACTAAAAAAAAACTATTCTGAAGAAAAACTGAAAAGACTTAGACTTTTAGAGTAGATTTAGTCAGGTTTGAGGCAGTTTGCACAGGGATGACCAGTCAGGAAGAACCTGGGGAGAGATTCAGAAAGGAGAGGTGCCAGTGGCCCCTTGTGATCCCCTGGCTTCTCTGCAGGCACTTAGTATTCATTTTGTTTTAGCATCTACTATTCAGAATGTGTATGGCATTTATCTACTCTAGCTCAGCTAAGGCAAGATTGGCTGAAATACACCATGAGTAGACACTTTGTATGGTTTGAACGATCATTTCTGTTATCTTCCAAACAAATGCAATCCTGTTCATCAGATCAGTGATGTTCACTGGAAAACTTTCTTTGTAGTGACTACTTTTTATTCTAGTAATTCACTTCAGATTTCCCTGTTGAACAATTAAGTTTCTTTGCTTTTCACTTGAATCCAGCTAGCCTGGAAATGAAAGACACTTTGCACTCTATACCAAGTATGCAAGACACCTGGGCCACAAGGAAGTGAGAAGTTTTTTGGTGGTGTTACAGATGATAAAGTTAGTGCACTTTATCCATAGATAAATAGTAGATCCATAGAGTGGCAGATGGGCCTCTTGACCCATAATAGTATCCAAACTCAAACCATGATGGTACATGGAGTGTTGCACATTCAGGTTACCCCTAAATGACAGAAGATTTATTGTGCATTTGTTGCCAGTTGAAGGAAGCTAAAGTGACTCCTCTGTTTCCTGGACAGACAAACAGCTAAAGCTGATCTTGGAATTTTCCTTCACCATCCCTATGTTCATTCACGCCATACTTGGGTGTGTTTAATGGAAATTAACTGCAGCAGAACATCCATCTAATTTCCTGTAAAACTTTTATTTATTCTTCCTACATGTTCTTAAGTTTCCTCCTCTCCCTCCTAATCCCATTGACAACAGAAGAAATGACACAAAAGATCAGCTGTTGGCTTTATGTAAAATATTGCATCAAAATAGTGAGTCACTGGCAAATGATTTCCCACAGTCAACACATGCACAAATATCCACTCAGGTCACAAAAACAAAAATGTTATCAATAAGCACAAAGGAAGTTGTTATTTTAGTTTTTAAACACTCTTGATTCTTGCTTCCTGTCATTTTGCTTGAGGGGAGAGAAATGACTATTCCTAGAAAAAAAACAGTTAAACAGAACTGCCAGAAACTCTTCAGATCCTTAAACCAATATGATCAGGAATAAAACCATAGTGGGAATAAATTGTCTTCTCCTCCTGTCCAAATTCTGTTTCCATGTACCAACTCTGGGTGCTACATATCATGATCTGATAATTTTTTTAACCCAAAGACAAGAAACTGTAAACTCTGTAGTAAATTGTAAACCCTGTTTCTGTGGCATATTCTGATGATCACCATATTTCAAAATGATCTCAAGTGGAACTTCTTGGTTCTTACCAAGCTGTGCTGTGTAATTTCTCTGGGCTTTGCTCAGTAGGAAGGAGTGTATTTGTTCCAGTTTCATCAGCCCAGAGATGTGCTTCCTGCCACTTTCACAGCTGAAGCCTGTGGCAGCTTGCTCCCTGTGACACTCAGAGACTGGAAAGTCATTTGTGATCACCATCAGGGCTGCTGGAGTTGCTGCATGTCTGGTTTCTGCCCCTGAGTTTGCTCTCTGCGAGGCTACTGGGAAATGCTGTTTGTCATCTTTTTGGTTATGTTGCTCAAAAAGCCAGGAAGCTTAGCTCAGAAAGCTAAAAGGGTATTTTAAGAGGTGGTCTGAGAAAGGAAAAAAATAAATTAGCAAAATTGCAATAGCTTTTCCTTCTATTGTGTGTTTTTCATGCAATACTAGAAATACTCTTGTGTGTATGATTTTTCTTCCCTTGCACTTGCTCCTTTTCAGTAAAGCAATGTACTCTCTGCTTGGACCAAAAGCAGGGAGAGAGGCAAGCGAGAGTCACGCTCAGTCTCTTTGTGCTGTGAATTTCATATGCAAGAGAGTCAAATGGGGGTAATGGGTTCAAACTGGAAGAGAGTGGATTTAGATCAGATGCAAGGAAAAAGTTCTTCACTGTGAGGGTGGTGAGACACTGGAACAAGTTGCCCAGGGAGGTTGTGGATGCTCCATCACTGGAGGTGTTCAAGGCCAGGCTGGATGGGCCTCTGAGCAACCTGGTCTAGAGGGAGGTGGCCCTGCCCATGGCAGGGGGGTTGGAACTGGGTGTTCTTTAAGGTCCCTTCCAACCCAAACCATTCTATGATTCCCTGCCTTTGGCCTCTGTTCCTCCGTAAGCTTCATGTTCTCTCATACCTCCTTGGCAGACATCAAGATCCTGGAATTTTCTTCCCGTCTGCCTCCTGCAGGTGGGAGCTGACCTACCTTTGGTCATATGGGAAGTGAGAGAGATGTCAGGACTTCTTCCATGCATAGGCCAGTTGTTTCTATTCTCGTCAAAAGACTCTTTCCTCTTCCAGTATGCATCATTTCCACTTCCTGTGAGTTGGGAAATTGCCTTTTCCCCAGATATGCAAACTGCAATCGTGTAGACAGTTGTGAGAGGAAATGTACTTATTTACTTGTAGGCAGAGTTCACCAAGCACATTTCTTTACCTTGGATTCATATACCTGGTCACAGAAAGCTAGAAGTTATGGAATCTTTACTGATTCAGAGTTCACACTGCAAAGATTTGTTTATATCATGCAATGAAAGTGCTTCTCTGTGGGGAAAAATTTACAGATAAATTTTGCCCCTAGCTATTTTTTGCCATATCCCACAAGCACATTTCTTTACCTTGGATTCATATACCTGGTCACAGAAAGCTAGAAGTCATGGAATCTTTACTGATTCAGAGTTCACACTGCAAAGATTTGTTTATATCATGCAATGAAAGTGCTTCTCTGTGGGGAAAAATTTACAATTTTGCCCCTAGCTATTTTTTGTCATATCCCAAGAAATACATCTGTATGTATAAAATAAAAAGTTGGAGGATATATCTAAATCTGTTCAAACTTCTTCCTGACAGATGAAGAGGAGTTAAGTGGATTTTCACAGAAAAGGTCATGCTTAACAACAAGATGAGTTCAGTTGTCATTTTTTCAATGACCGTAGATAATAGTGAAGCAGAAAATACTGTTTGCTTGGATTTTAGCTGTGTTTGGAAAAGCAAAGGTTTTGGTATGCCTCTTGCCCTTCTGCCCCTGCTCAGGCTTGTAAAACTGACAGTTCTTGTCCTAAAGATTCTCTTTGCCCAAAAGAGCAGACCTAGTTGTGCAAGAGACTTTAAAAAAATCCCTGGGCAAAAAGCACATATTTTTAATAAACTTACTGGCACTTGTATGTAACAGACACAAAAATAGACAACAGGAAGTTAACCCCCCCCAGATTATTTCAGTGCAACAGAGTAAATCCTTCTGTCACTTGCAGCAAGCAAGCAGTTGGCTTGTTTTTGAGTTCCCACTTGGGAACTGTTGAATTTGTTGAACTGATTGTTGAACCACCACTTGCTAGGTGGTGCATGTAAAGATGACCTTTCAAGGAGACTGTTGTAATTGCTGTCTGCTCTGCTCTGAGCCGAGGAGAGGGAAAAGTTTTATCATTTTCCTAACAAGAAACCCAAGTGTGGAGCAATCCTGGATTTTGTTCCTACAGCTGTGATATGCTGACTGCCAGCAAACAGCTGCATGCATTTTAAGATGTTACTCTTCTCATCTGGGAAGTGGTGGTGTGTCTTTGTTAGATGCTGCTCTTGCAAAGGTGGCTGGCCAAAAACAGCAGGGAGGAGACAGGCTCACTCAAACAGCCCTACTGTGGCACACTGAGAGGCTGAAGTGCTTAAAAAATGTGGTAGTTGAAATGATCTAACCAGGTCATTAAATTCCATAGGGAGAAAAGTGTATCTGGACAAGCTTTTCACCTCTGGTTTCATCACAAATGAGTAAGATGTAAACTAGGATAGAGAAAGGAGACTATAAAAATGAGTGAAACAGTGTGGGGAGCCCTCCCTGGGTGTTCAGGAGGGAGAGGGATGCTGGGAGAGAGGGACACGTTCTTGGTTTTCCTATATGGATGTGTTTCAGTTTCAGCATCTCCCTGCATAACCAGCCCATTGGAGTAACCCCTCTCAACCTGGAAGCCATTTCTGACCCTAAATTAATCAAAGGGTAAGTCTGTGTCATACCTAAATACTAAAGAGGTGTGAATCAAAGGTAGGCTTTAGCTCCAGCCTTGGCCATGCCTGTCAGATGCCTGTGGAAGTCCTGTCATTGGCTTTTGTAGCCATAAGATGAGGTGTCTGAGCTCTTGTCTCATCTCTGACCTGCCCATCCCTGACTCCTGAAGGTATAGTTAAAAGGACAAGGTCTGGGGTGAAATGTATTGTGAAGTGCCCCCAGTCTAGCTGCCTTTTACGCCTGTAGATAGAGCCTCACCAGGCTAAGGCAAAGCCATCACCTAGGAGACTGTCTTGGTTGGAAGGAATAGAACTGACTCTTAATATTTCCAAAAAAGGGCAATTAAGAGCTTGAGGCAGAACAGAAGCAGCAGTAGAAATGGAGAAGTGAAAACAGAGTGCACATTTTTTTCACATGACAAGGACAGGTTGGTGACCTCCTGTTACAGAGGAAGCTTCCTGTGTTGGCTGCCAGGATGGTTTTGCCCCCTCAGTTTTTAAAAGTGATGGTGATTCCGATGTCTGGAATCACTGCAATTCTAGGTACTTACCCAAATACTTGGTTAAAAGTCAACAGATTGTGTCACTTTGGGCACACAGTCAAAAAGGAAAAAAAAATCTGTGCATAATTGAAAGTCTGTGCCATGCTCTGAAGCTAGCTGGGAGCACAGTTGAAAGGAAATGCATTCATTTAAGAAAGCCTTAAGATTTCCCCATGCAATCTTTTCATACTCTTGTTAAAATGTCTGCTTGCTTTGAGAGCAGGAAAAGAATAACTTCAATGTCTGCTCCTTCATGTGTAGGTCAGATGGTCCCCTCAGTGCTGCTTTATAAATGACCCATTTTGCAGCTAGAAGTTCTCACCTGTTTCCTGATCCTCAGCAGAACTGAGCAACCACATCTGTTTGTGCTACACATGGACATGGGAGCAAGGCAAGCTCTTCAGTTTCAGTTTATTTTTTTCCAGCAGTTCATGAGATAGTGCTCGTTTAGGGGCAGCTACACGTGCTGTCTAGCTGGGGAGCTTGACCTGCTTGCACAGGGTGGCCTATGAGCACAAGAGGTGTCCTGCCTCCTCTGCTGCCGTGTCACTGGAAGTCGTGCTGTCAAGTCATTGAGGTCCCTGCCCTTGCCATGCAGAGGGTTTGTGTGTGTGCTCACTGTGTGGGGAGGGATGCGACTGTTTGCGAACCGATCATGGAATCATGGAATGTCTGGGCTTGAAGGTACCTCCAAAGGTCATCTAGACTGGCATGTCTCATGTCACAGGAGAAGGTCAAGAGGAAGGGTGACAGTAACTTGCCTCTCCCCTTCGTCTGAGTGCAAAGAGGTGGCCAACATTGGACCCTAGGCTGAGGGTGTTTCTTCAGCTGCCCCTGGGCTATCCTTTGGTGGGAATCCGTCAGTGTTTTATTTATGGCAGACTAAGATCATCTCAGCTTGTTTTCACAGGCTGCTTCTTCACACACTTTGTCAATGGGCAAGAGTTAAGAAAAGTGAAAAGATTTATAGAGGTGTTGCAGAGCTGGTCAGTTGCTGGTGGTAAAATCATAGAACGGTTTGGGTTGGATGGGACCTTAAAGATCATCTAGTTCCAACCCCCTTGCCATGGGCAGGGACACCTCCCACTAGACCAGGTGGCTCAAAGCCCTGTTCAACATGGTCTTGAACACCTCCAGTGACTGAGCATCCACAGCTTCCCTGGGCAGCCTGTTCCAGCGTCTTACCACCCTCACAGTGATGAATTTCTTCCTTACATCTAGTGAAAATTTACCTTCTTGAGTCTGAAGCCATTACCCCTTCTCCTGTCACTTCACTCTCTGGTAAAAATCCCTTCACATCTTTCCTCTAAGTGTCCTTTAACTGCTGGAAGGCCTCAATAAGGTCTCCTCAGAGCTTTCTCTTCTCCAGGCTGAACACCCCTGCTCTCTCAGCCTGTCCTCATAGCAGAGGTGTTACAGCCCTTTGATCATCTTTGTGGCCTCTTCTGGACCTGCTCCAACAGGTCCCTGTCTTTCTTGTGTTGGGGGCTCCAGAACTGGATGCAGTACTCCAGGTGGGGTCTTAACAGAGCGGAGCAGAGGGGGAGAATCACCTCCCTTGACCTGCTGGCCACACTTGTTTTGATGCAGCCCAGGGCACGGTTTGGGCTTTCTGGGCTTCACTTGCACATTGTTGCCTCATGTGGAGCTTTTCATCAGCTAGCACCCCCAAGTCTTTCTCCTCAGGACTGCTCTCATCCCATACTCCACTCAACCTGTATTTGTGCTTGGGGTTGATCCTGGTGGCATTACCAATGGAGCTCTACCACCAGCAGGGTTTCCTATGGGGCAATCCTTTCTCTGAATGCTTCCAGATCCCAGGAAGACAAGTTGCACTGGGACTCAGTAATGTACTGTCAAAGTCATTGGCCTTGGTCTTGAAGCTGAGATTTCTCAGCACCCCAAACCCAGCTACCCCACTGGGGTAGCAGGCTCTCTTCTCACTGTTTTCTGGTGAGGCTGTATGGTTTTGTCCATGCTTGATCCATGTATGGATCAAATACCAAAAGCTAGTTTCCAATATGCTGGGAAGTACTTCAGAACATAAACACAGGGGGGAAAAAAATCTATAGGGAAGAAACACAGAGCTTTATGGAAGCCATATGATCATATTTTGTTTGGAAATGGTCTGTTGTGCCAAGAAATTCTAAGAAATATTGTACTTTGCCTGTTCATAGAGCAGGATGAGGATAAGTCACCTACCACTTTTCATTGTGTCTGAGACAATTCCATGTGTTTTGAGATCATAATGATTATAAATGTTCAGTAGACAGTGTGCCACCCCTGTCACTTTTTTACTGTAAAATAAAAAGCTTTTTAGTTTTCTACCTACTACTTTTTGAAAATAATAAAACTTGATTCATTTCACTCCAATACAAAACACCTTATAATAAAGTTTTGCTATGTTTTAGCTAAAGCTAATAATGAAGATTTCAAGCCTGGTCTGTCAGCGAGTGACTTGCATACCAAGTCAGAATTGTAGAACAATAGGGTTATTTAAACAGGAAAAGATGGGATCCTGATTTTGTTGTAGCTATTCTGGGTGAAGCTTGTCTGCATGCAAAATATTACTTAGCTCTGTATTTTCTGCACTGACATCTGATTTCACGAGTTGTATGATTATATAAATATGTATGTTGAATAGAGATTCCTTTTTTAAAACATTAGTTGTATGAAGGTACCAGAAATGACTTTTAATAGTGTAATCCCCCTTTAATATAATTCCCATCAAAGAAAACTATTCTTAGTCCATGACATCAGGCACATCATACTTGCAACTTCAGCTAGTAAATGTGTACTCACTGTGCAAAACCCCTTCCTGGTTTGTTTTCAACATTAGTTAGGTTACACTTTAGTATCTGTTTTTCTTGTGAAGCTGTCTCTCTTGCATATACAAATACTTTTTTTTTTTTAATTTTGCATAGAAAAATGGATAATTTGTATGTACAGTAAGTAAAGTAGATAAAGAGACATTTTCCATAGACTCTGGTTTTAGAAACCTTCTTACAAACTCTGTTTATATTTTATGCCTATAGATAGCAATTATTTTTGAGGATATTTGTGTTTTGTTAGCTGAAAACTGGATCAGGGTACTGGGAATTTTTTTTCCACAAGCTAATCCTAGTTCTTTATGTAGAATGATAATGAAACTATTTGTTAGTTACACACTAACTCAGTGTTTTCACTTGCTGTTAATGGTGGGATGTGAGAGGTCTTTTCAGTGGTCGTCCTATTACTTTTTTACCCACCTATGTCATAAATTAATTAGCAATTTTAGCTAATACCAGAATGGCTTAGTCATTTTGTAAGTATTTCAAGTAGCTGGAAGGATGACACAGCAAAGTTAGTAATTAACTGTGCCAACCTTTATTCTTACTCTGGCTGGTAACTCAACTATTCATGGTGGTCATACATTGGCATGTGTCACCTCAGAGGCTGAGCCATTCCCCCTGCCCTGGAGGTATAAAAGGATCATTTAAGAGTGTCCAAAAAATTAATTGGACCCTCTCAGTTTTGTGCTTTATATCACTGTTATTGCAGAAGAAAGCAAATGGGGAGGGCTTAGCTTGTGCCTTGACAGGCATTGCGTGACATTCTGGTCTTGTGTTTTTTATTTATCTGGTGGCTCCAAAGGGAAATCGATCAATCTGGGTTAAGAGATGCAGGGAGTTGAGCTGAGTAGCAATTTTAGCATGACTCAGAGCACTTCACAAAATTAGCTTGCTCAGAAGATGTGCATCTATGAAACTATCAAGTACCTGGGCTTGAAGTATAGCTGGAAGAGAAATCATTTTGACAGAAGAGCTTGTAACAGCCCAGCTCACTCCTTTTGGTGATGGCAATGGAAAGAATCATCAGTATTGATCATCTCAAGTCCTTATAGCCTGAGGTCTTGCACAGTGCCACGTCTCCTTCAGCTCTGCTGTGGAGATCCTGGGTGAGCACAGAACCAGGGGCAAATACAGGATTGAAGATGGAAGCAGAGGAGTAGCCAGCTGTCTGCAGAGCACCAGTAAGTGATTGTCCTGCATGTAAATCCAAGGACCACAGTTTAGGGTTTGATACTTTAGAAGTGGAGTGCTTGGAATGAGCACATCTTAGCAGTTTCTAGAAAATTAAATGCCTTGAGAAATGTTCATGATATTTCTCACCAATTTTGTGAATGCTTGAGGGAAATTAATTTTGTTGTAAGCAGTTTTGCATGTTTGTGCAGTCACATTATAACTTTCAGGCGTAGAGATCCATAGTAGGAAACCGGATAAAAATATCATGTAATGTTTGCAGCTGAAGTTTGCAGAATTTATGTGCATTTTAATGGACTAATCTAGTTTTCTTAATTCAAAAGAACAGCTCCCCCCCGATACAAGCTGATCTCATCATTTATCTGAAGGAAAGATGATTAGCCTTTATTTGCAGTTGTTTCTTTTGACTGGTGGAGACTACTGCAGTGAAGCTTGGTTTTGTTTTATTGTGCCAGCAAGGAGTAAGTACCAAACCAGATGCTACTTCTGCCACTTTGGCAGCTGCCCTGCTCTACTTCTGGACCCACTGCCTTGCTGTTTTCCCTATACCTGTATGAATGACTTGATTTCCTTCATCCTCCCTCTCTCACCTCTCTCCTCCTTGAGGTAATTGTCCTTTTGCTGTTCAAATGCTATAGTACTGATGACAGGACCTGAAAGCAAGAAGATTTTTCTTGCTGTGCTTCATCTGTGGCCTCAAACGTACCTGTGTGATGGAGACAGAATAGCAAAGGTAGCAGCTGCAGGAAGAAAATACAGGCGCGTCAGAAGAGAGGGGAGGCAGTGAAAAAACAGTGATAGAGGCGTAAGCTGTTTCACACCAGGAGATGCAGATTAAAAATGTAACCACTGAAGGAGACTCCTTTTCTAATTGTGAGCTTTGACAGAGAATTCCACATTTTCACTATTGTTCTGCAGCCTAAAAAGTAGCTCTGAGTTCCAGATGTTTTCTTGAGTACTGTCTAGAATTGGTCACTGCTGAGGATAAGTCTGCTAGCTCAAGTGGCAGTGTCTGTGACATGGCTTTAGGTTGCCTAATCCTATTGTAGTCCTATTTATGGATACTGTAGGGATCAACAGGATTCCACATGTTGGAACAACTATATTTTTTTTCTGGTGAAAAATATTTTCCTTCCCTCACATATATAAAATTACATATAACACACAATGAGAAGTAGATTGATAAAGTTTGTAGTTATTCCAAGGGAGAAGGAGTATGTGATGATGATGCAAGGCAAGCTGTAAGACATAGGTGCAGGGAGAATGAACTGAAGTTGCACAAGCTCTTTGCCTCTTCTTTAATAAATCTGATGCAGTATAATTGTATGAAAATACCTAAAAGCTCAGCTGTGAGCTTCTGTACACCCTGGAAGAAATTCCTATGCATCCATCTTCACAGAAAAGTACTGAAGGCAAAGTGCCAGCAGTAATTGCATGAAGTAGAAAGGAAACATTTCATCATGAAGAAAAAATCAGAGATTAGCATCTGTACTTGTTTCTCCCTCTGCTTCTCTGCACCCCCTGCACTCGGATGTATCTGTACTCCTTACCTGTGGGTGTGGTACATTTCCTACAGCAGGAAAAGTTCTTGTGGGTTTGGTGTCATGTGGCACAGTAACACCTTCTCCTGCTGCATGCCTGGGGTGAATCACAGCTGTAGGTTCTGAGTGCAGAACTGCAGAATTACCAGCCCCTCTTGCACACAAGCCCAGCTTAAAAATAATAAAAAAAATAGTATTGGCAGAATAAGCTGAGCACCATCATTTTTAAGCAGACAGATGTGAAATTACACTGATACTTGTGAGTTTAATTTTTTCTCCCATTCTCTCCAACGTGAAGAAATCACTTTTCTTTTAGATGACATTTTTCACAGATAAGCAGCAGCCAGCAACGTGTCACACATCAGCTGCTGGTGGGGCAGCTGCTACACAAACTGCTACCTTAAACCAGGTGAAATGGTGATCGGGTGTGTTTCTGAGTGTCCTGCCTGATGCCTTGTCTCTTTCAGCTCTATCTTGTCAGGACTCAGAGGGGAGTTGTGATGAAAAGCAGCACAGATATCCACATCAGAACATAGGGTGTGCGTTGGCTGGGAGCTGACAGGGTTTAAGTAATCACCTGCAGTTGAATTGAGACTGGGCTGGAAGTAGGAAGTGCTGTTCTCAAGCTTCCTGTATAAATACATGCAGCTTTCCCACAGCTACTGCATGCAAGCTGTGACGTGCTTTTAAGATATAATGGCAGCATGCTCTTAATAGCAGGGAGGGGATGATTTATCAGTGGCAAAGGGGCTGGAAGACAAGTCCTGCTGCAGTCCTAAAAAGTGTACAGCTGTCAGATAGCTGGAGAAGGGGAAGGGCGTGCGAGAGCAATCTGCCTCTGCTCCTGGCTGCAGGCTTCAGGGGGCTGAGATATCGGCTGCTTTGGAACGCTGGAGTCTGAGCACAGCTACTGAAAAGTCACACAGCTACTGAAAATCACACAGCTGGCAGTGAACGCTGCTCTCCTTTCTAGGTATGTTGGAATACAGCTTTCTGTTTGGTTTTTTGCCTTAAAAGCAAAGGATACCCTGAAAAGAACAGCAAACCAGCATTTGCTTCTAATGGAAGAAAGTAGAAAAGGCTTAGTCAAAAAAAAGGTAAGAGCTAGAATGATTAAAGATCTAAAATAAATGTTATTTGTGGTTTGGCTATAATCAAACTGTGGTGCTTAGAGCTGAGGCAAAAGGAAGTCTTGGAGTCCTGACTATTAAAGGCACAGAATATTAAATAGACATCAAGTACTTCCCAAAAGGGTGAAATTACTTTTGTCAGTGTAACTTTTAAAGAAATACCTGGGTGAAGTGTTTGAAAATGCTGCAGTATTAGGACATATCTGTATGGAAAGCAGTGGCTAAGATGGCATACTGTCATTCATCTGTCTGTTTTAGGTTAAATACAAGAACTCTGTTCATACTGAAAACACATCTGAGTAAGCTGGAGGGAGCCTGAGTTCAAAATGCAGAGATTTCCTCCTGGCTTAAAGGCATTTCTTCTGCCAGAGTCTCACATAGCTGGTATCAGGAACTAAAATATGCTGCTCTGTATTATAAGTGTTAATGTGCACTTCTAATCTGTTCAGGCTTTAGGGGTATGTGCTTTATGTGAGCATATACTAAATATACAGTAGATTTGGGTTTTAGTTTGCATTTACATTTTTTTTTACACTAAGAGAATCACATTTACTAGTACGTTGGCACTGCTTTCTCTGCATAAGGCTTTCTCTTTGCAGAGCTGCTTCAGTAATGAAGATGTTTCAGCCTGGCTTGTTATAAAGCTCTGTATTTTCTGTAACACAGAAGCACTCTGCTTCCTAACTGCACACAGCAATATCAAGTATCTTCCTTCAGAGAGCACTATAAGTAGTAAAATATTTAGGATGGCTATAGTTGAGGAAGCATTGCAGGGTGACTTCCCCATACTCTTGGTAAATAGACACTGAATGCTTTTAAGAAGTCAATTTTAGCAGAGGTACAGGCCGTGACTGAAATGCTCCCATTCAGCTTTCCAGCTGACTGTGAGCAGGCACAGCAACATGATATGCTTGGCTCCCTCCAGCCTGAAGGGCACACGGGCTTGGTTAAGGGCAAGCACTGCGTTTGGGATACCAATACATCTGGAAACAAAAGTTTCAAAACCCCGTCCTTAAATATTTCCCCAAACTAATACATTGACCTCATTCTTGTCCTGTTTAGGACTTGTCTGTGCCTGCGTGTGGGTGGGTGTATGGGTTGTTGTCATATCATGAGAGTGGCTGAAACCCTTCTGTCAGTGAACATTAGCTACGTTGGCAAAAATACAGCACATTGGTAAGGGGATGGCTGCAGTTATGCTCCCAAACGTCAGGCTTTAGATTATGGATTGAGAGGAGTGTGTTTGCAGAGTGTCTAAAGCTGTGGTAAAGTGGGAAGTATTCCTTCAGAATAAATGGGAGCTATCCCAGACCAAAGCCAGTATGTTGAAAATCAGACTCCCTTTCTCCCATGCATCTTACTGTCCAGTGAGGGAATTTAATACAAAGTGCTGTCTGCTCATACAGAGACACAGAAACTCCCTACACTTCATGTAGGAATAGCATTTGGCAACCTGGTATAGTTTCTGTTCCCCATGCTGAACTGTGTGCTCCTTGCTGATAGTCACTGTCTTCTTTCCTACAGATGGTGACATTTTGGTGGGTTTGTGTGTGTGGTGGAATATTGTGGAGCAAAAGTTAATAATATAAATAGCAAACAATATGGAGTAGTTTCTTTCTAGCTAGGTTCTTGGATTGCTTTATAGTCTCTGAATGCTTCATAAGCTCTGTAGAAGTAAATAAACAGTGTGGATGTGGTTATCTGGTCTTTCGCTTCTGGTGGAGGAGGAGAGTATGTACTTGTCCTTATTATCATCTTAAGTTTAAAATGTGACTGTGGGAATCAGCAAGTCACTTTGCAGGAAAAGAAGCAACACTGATACTTGACCAGGTTCCCAGTTCATTAGTATGCCTGTGATAGTATCTACAGTATGAGTCTGAGCCCTGTTCCTGCACAAACCCACCCTGTCCAGAGCTTTCAGTGTCACCCCTTTGAGTGGTGAGCCCCAGTGGAGTGTATCACTTTGACGTGTAGCTCAAAAACTGCTGTAGACTTGCTGTCTCTCCTTGAGTGAGGAGTTTCCTACATATGTCTGAAACTACACAGTGCCTATAGGTTCTACATATTAGATCCATAAATGCCTCCTAGGCTAGTAGTGCTGTGACACCTGAGACTGTACTTACAGCTCTGGGCCTGTGATGTCACAAGCACACATGAACAAAATACTGTGGCAGGCTGCCAGCGTTGCCAAGAACGGAGTCCCTCGGAGAAGGCAGACGTTGCCTTCAGCTCTGTGGGGCTGAGGATGGGCTTCTGGATCTGTCCTCTTCCTCTGCGTGCTCCCTGGGAGGTGGGTACAGTTTCCTCCTCTCCCTGTTGCTTCCCCATGCCAAAAAGCTCAGCCTGTGTAATGCACTTCAAAAATTCTCTTCATTACCCAACAGCCAGGGATAACCTTACATTCATTCCATCTCGAAATTAATCTTTTTGTTTGTGAAGGGGAACACTGAACAGAATAAAAAAGGACAGATGCAAAGGGAAAGCCAGCAATGATACTAAGCTCAGCCTCC
>NW_008623573.1:234696-235042 GCF_000691845.1 Merops nubicus | reverse complement strand
CATTTTGTACGCCTGCTGAAGCACAGCTGAGCTCCCATGCTAGACTATGAGCCTTCTCACTTGCTAGAGAGAAGCACAGGTCTGAGGGCCATCGAGCACTGCAAATTTACCCAGTCTTGAACAAATATTTAGAGAGATACTTGTGCCAAATAACTTTGTGCTGATCAGTAAGAAAATAGTGTTCAGTAATCTTTCTTTGTGTCTCTTGCAAATGGTTTCGTCTCAGTGGGAACTGAGTGGGCATTACATTCATAAAGTAGATCATTGCTAGCAGATACTAAAATGCTCATAAAAAAAAAAGATAGTATCTCAAATTACAAAGGATCTCCTACTTTACTTCCTGCTG
>NW_008623573.1:192297-234665 GCF_000691845.1 Merops nubicus | reverse complement strand
CTGAAGTGGGACTTTTCAAACTCCTAGTCTTCCAGGGAGGAGCAGAGGTGCTGAGTAGAAATTTCTGGGCTTCAGAGTATGTGTAGGTTAACTGCATTGCAAACACGCTTTGCAATAAAAAATAGAGTTATATAAGATACATTTTGTTGATGCAGTTTCCTAGATCTCTCTGTATGTGTTGATACTTGCACACAATGACATAACTGTTCCCCATTTCTGGTTCCTCTTATTCTGTTTTAGTGAAGAAAGAATATTGTGGGTTGCTCAAGACCTGGGTGGTTTTTCACTGTATTTCTAGGGGAATCTGCTCAGCCTTCAAGGGAAAAGCTCTAATCCATAATTGGAAATGCCATCAGCTTACCTGATTGAAATACCCTTGGTGCCTTCAAGTACAGCTTTGATGCTGGAGGATCTTGATCTCCTCATCTACAAGGCATACAGGCATCTTTGTGCCTCGTGTTTCCAAGTGGGTCAGTATCTGTGGAGTCTGGAGCAGCAGGCACAGTGGTTTGGGCCATGTGAATCTGGCCCCTGCTACAGAACAGTTCTCCTCCCTGATGTAAGGCAGTCTCAGATGTGCTGGAGTCAAGGGACTGTGGGTATAAATTATGTTTATATAGAACCTGATGAGAAATTCTGTACCTGTCTGACAGACTTCAAAGACCATAAATAAGGGCAATTGGGTGAGTCAGAGTGGGACTACTGTGTGGCTCCAGAACTGGCACTTGATAAAGGTGTATTTTTTGGTGTTGGTCTGGAGGTGTTACCAGTGAAGATGGTGAAGTCAAGATGTGCCATAGGCAGCATATGACTGTGGAAAAGTCCAGCTTGTGTGTGTGGGTTTGTGCATGCTCGAACACATCCCCTGCATGGGCTTTCTTCAAGGTGCTAGAGCTTGTAGACACAGTCATCACAGGGAGTTGTTCTACCTGCTTTTTGTCTGAAGGAGAGACGCGAGATGCTGATTAGGAGACAAAGTACAAAATGACTTTTTACTAGGAGGAAAAAAGTACCAGTTCACTGTCATGCTCGCGTTTCTCCCTTTTAATTGAGTATATAAGTATTTGTTGCAAGGTTTTCTGCCTCTCACTTTGCTGTAATAATGAGGAGAGGAGGGGAAGTATAAAAACTGAGTCATTACTCAAAGAATGGACACTGCAGAGGTGTCTGACAGAAGCTTTGATATTCATGTTTGGTTATACAAACTATTGTATCTTCAGACTGCCAGGGGGCAAATGTGCAGAACTGAAAACATTTATGTGCTCTACATATTTGCAGAAAGGAAAAAACATTGCAACAGAAGAGCTGTATCTCTGTGTTCAGGAACTGAAACATGTTCTTCAAGGCTAGTACTACTTATGCTTTTATGTCCTGTGTGCTGCTGTGTCTTGGGAGCAAATTCCTTGCTCGTGGATATGGAGCTGCAAATCATTCAAAACTGCATAACCCTAAACCTCTATGTACACAGAAGGAAAAACACATTTCATGACAGCTGATACATAGGTTAGTCATCTGCATGCAAAGAGAATTCCAGGATGCAGACTGACACTGGTTGTGTCTGAGCAGTAAATGGGAATATTCATGTGCCCTGCCTCTGCTAATTTTGGAAGGATTCTGACAGACGAAGATGGGGAGATGATGAAGGAAACCAAGCTGGTCTTCTCACCTTCAAAAAAGAAGGTTACAAAGATGTAGTCAATGGGGAAAACCAGCTGATCCTGTGGGATATTTACTACTGCAATCACTTGAAGTTTTTTCATAGAAATGGACCCTCAGCTAACCACTGGTCTTGGAACCCTTCCCAATAGGATTTCTCCATTATAGGGCTAAGATAACATCCACGGGGCCAGCAGGAACTTGCTTGCTCAAGATTTGCACAATGCAGAGGATGCAATCTTGCACCCTTCTGGCCTCTTCACAGTTGCACTGATAGGTTCAGTGGTGGGGAATCTCCATCACAGTCTCCAGGGAGGATTTGTGGGCAAGGCAATCATGCCCTTTGCCGGGAGTGAAGCAAAAGCCACATATATGTACATATAATTTATCCAATACTACATTAAGGGCTTGTGTTTTTTGGGTTGGTCGATGTTTTTATTACAAATACACCAGCAGTGTACATGGCTTGACCAGTTTAAACCCCCTTGTTGACCTGGCTTCCCACATTTTGGGAGGATGGGCCAACAAGTGAAGGAAACATGCAATTGTGGGGAGAAGAGAAGAGGAGTAGTTGAGAATTCTTGCCATAGCTCCTTTTCCTCTCTCCTTAACACTGAGGATAAATGCCTATTTGAGGGGGATTAGGTCTCATGGTCATAATGAAGAGACCAGCTAGCAGAAAGGTATCTTTAGAAAGTCTTTTGTAAGATTCTCACCCTGTAGTATAGTAAGTCTATGAGTTACTTCAGTGCTGTGTTCTAGATAGTCATTTTTCTGAGTGTTTAGGAGGTGAGGCAGCTTTTTTTCAGCTGCTCCTAGTCACTTATCTTTGCACCCATAAGCAGGTCCATTGGAAACCCTCCCATTGGCAGGACTTCGACTTCGTGATTAAGATCATGTGGAGACTAGTCAGTTGTTAACAGATACTAAGGCTCTTGAGGCTGAAATCTTGTATGTTTACAGGTTGCTGTTGAAGTGATTTCTATAAGGAAGGTTGAAATTCAGAATTGGGGTGAGGGAATGATGAATGCAAACCTCTAGCAGCATTTCATGTACACTTCTGCTTTATTATATGTCTGGTAGTACCATCTGGATTTCTGAGCAGTTACACCAAGTCTCCTTAGAAGCTGTTCCCTGTGCTTGACACTGTACAGGCGAAAAAACCTCCTTATGAGCACTTAGAGCCTGAAACACAGATGGTGGATGCAGAAGGTCTGGTGGGAGAGGGCAGGACAGCAATGAGACAACAGGATGTTGTGTAAAAGACAGTGGCATCACCCGGGCTGCTGCAAAGCTTTTTGACTCAAGTTTTAAGAAGATGTCATATTTCTATAGTTAATAAGACACAGAGCAAAATAGATAATGTGTTGTTAAAAATGTCCATAGATGCAAGTGGGAATATATATGATTTACAAATACATAGCTGTTAAAGTTGGTCAAGAGAGTAACACTAATTGTAGTTGAACCTATTGTTGTTATTCCAGCATATTTTGCAGCTTCTGTTCAGTATGAGAAGCCTGTTGGGGGTTAGAGGTGCTCCATATTCACATCCTGATGGATGGAACATGCACCAGACACAGTCATTACTTGAGTACATGCATGGACGTTCAGTTTCCAAACAACCTGCTCCTCTCCAGATCCAGCCCTCTGCTATTGCTTCTTAATGGCTGTGTTGGGTTTTGTCAAACTCCAGTATACTCAGTAGCTATTCATGTTGTTTTCTTGGTGGAAAATGCTTCTGTTAGTGATAGTGACTTCCCCAAGATCTAACCTTCAGATTTGACTCCCAGTCTTTGGTTCATTAAATGTCATTGTAGCTGAGACTAGAATGTTACCTGTGGGTAGTGTGTCCCCCCCAGCTTTCTAAGTCATTGAGACATGTTTGGATCAAGGACAGTTTTCAATGTTTTACCTTTTTTTATCTTGCCAAAAGAACAGCTCCCCCCCGTTCTGTAACAATAACTTGTTTCTTCTGTTAGATTAGATTGGGGCAAATTAAAAAGTTATTAGTATATCAAACTTATATAAAACATTCTATTCACTATGGAGTTACACAGAAATTGTTACAAAGGGAAAATGAATTTATTCTTTGGCTCCTGTTGCTCTAAATAAGTTCTGTGGAAGTTTTTTTTTGATGCTTGTAGTGGACAAAGACTGTAGGACCATAATCTTGCAAATCCACATTTTTTCTTGGCTTGATGAAATGACAGACATGTTAAAGGTGTGAACTTACTGCTAGAACAAAAAAAAACCATGTCTCAGATTGTCCCTTCTAAAAATAGATACCTAAATATTTGTTAATTTTTTTTTTTTTTTAGTATATGGTGTTTTTGCAGAATCAGTGGAGGATCAGTTATGTTGTTTCAGTCAGCTGAGTTGTTCTTTGGCTTCTGGCAAACTCAGCACATGTCCCTTGGCCCCAAGAAGTTTCTTGCTGTCACTGTTGAGGCCTGGCCTTGTGTCACGTCCCCACTTGCCTTGACCTGCTTGCCTTGCAGTCAGGACACTCCTCGTTCCAGCCACAGCATCAGCTGCTCTGAGAGGAGCCATCCCCAGCCAGACCAGCCCGGCAGCCCAGCCAGTGTCTTCTCAGGAGAAGAGCACATGATATGAACAAACAGATGAAATTGGTCCTTCTGTCAAATAACATCCCATTGCTTTCACTTTAACACTGCGTGCTTACAGTTACCTTCTAAAATTCCTCGTTGTTGGACCAGGCCAATGTCACAAATATCTTCTGAACATGCCCTTGCTAAACTGTAAACATCCCAGCTCAAGGAGTTAATGTATCCCAAGGTTTTGTTATCTGATTAACAAAAATAAACATTTTTTTTTCTGTCAAAGGCAAATTGTTACATCTGACTTCCTATTCCTGTTTCAGCTGAGACAGCTAGCCAAGTTATCAACCCGTTTGACCTCCCAAAAGCCCAATTCCTTTTTACTTAGTACATGCTACAGTTACCAAAAGCCTTCACGTGATCAGAAAGGAAGACCTGTCATCTGCTTTTGTTGTTAATGTCACGAAGAGTGTGTTTTTGTTTAATAGTGGTATATTACCTCTTGTCAACAGGAAGTTAAAAGTAATGTGGACCAAACTAGTTTGGGTGGAAATTCCTTGTAGCTTACTATTAACAGATGTTACATAGTGTCATTAAGAATTGGGGTTGTTACTTAGGTAACTTTAGAGTCTAATCTTAGATCTGGTTGCCAATACTTGGAATTCCCCTTGGTATATTATTTTTTGTTTCAATGTGTTTTGGAAATACTTGGAAATGTTTGATGCCAAAATATGCAAGTTCTGTTGGCCGGTTACACTTTGCCTGTTTCACTGCATTTGGTGCTGATCAGTTTTTTTTTAGCTTTGTGACTATGGTCAGGGGTGAGAATAAAACTTGAGGGGAATCCTGTCTCTGACTGCAGAACCTCAGAGCCTGCTGCCTGTTGCTGACACCATCATACTGCTCGGGCACAGTAGGTTGGATACATCTGGGTCATCCCTAACTTGATGTCCACAGGCCTGACCAGGCCTCGTGTCCAGTAGGTCTGGTACAGGGTTCTATGACATTCCAACCTGCCAGGGCTGCATCCTGAACTTTGATATGTCCTAGTTCAAGCTTGGTTCCAGCAGAACTGAGTGAAGGTGCTGGCTTCTGCAGTACGATGGTCTGACCTTATTCCATGCAGAAGAGCTTACTCCTGTCCTCATGGACTCAATGGATATTGCCAGTGTGTGGCTCATGTCAGCAATGAAGAGAGACAAAGACCATATTTTGATTATGCATTTCAGTTAATATCCATGGTTGTCTTGAAAAAAAAGGCCTCCCAAGAACACGGTGATGCAGGACTGCTAGAAGGTACTGTGAAGACTAAAATCTCAGTTATTCACAGTACTGTGGAGATGCCACCTGATACGTGTGCTCTCAAAGTCTTGTGGAGACTGATTTACATGTGCCCTCGTGTTTTTTTGGTTTATTAGAGTGATTTGAAATTATTGGGTGCATGTGAGATTTGGGAAGCTGTTTAATTGATACTCCTAATTAGTGCAGTCGTTCCCTTACATTTTTTTTGTGCAAGAGGCTTCCCACTCACTACATTCCTTTCAGAGTATTTGAAATATCTATTTTATGGTTGCTAGCATGGTATGAAAATACTCCATACAGCCAGTGCTTCTTGAACAGCAGCTCAAGGGCTTTTCTTTTTTTTTTGCAAGCATTCCAATGAAAACAAGTGAGAGAAATTGCCTTTGGTGTGTTCTCATGTTCCAGACAGCACATTTACTTAGGCTGCTTGTTCTTTAAACAAGTTTTCTTAAAATAAAAATATTACAGTGCAGAAAGCTGTCATGAAATATTATACATCTGACTTTTCTTAAGCCCTGCTGAAAAAGAACAGATATTGAAATACTTTTTGTTCTCTCTAATACTTTGGCTTGGTTGCATATTATGGTAATACAGAAATGGGCTTTCCTTGTACACGTGTGTAATCAAATACTTGCTGTATTAAGGCACAGAAGTAATACAGTAGTTCTGAATATATTGCAAATATATTTAAAATTAGACCTTCTATTCTCAGATCTGGTTGCCTTTTTATTTTGACACCATTATTTCAGCAAATCTAAATACTTGTTTAACTTGTTATTAATCTCATGGCAATAAAGCAAAATATTCAAGCTTTGATATGAAGGAGCACTTAAACATAGGATTAAATATCCTTTTTGAAGATGGAGGCTTTCCTGAATTGGAGCTTTAATCACATCTTTTACAGCTTTGCAGGATCCCTGCTTGATAAGCAGTGCTGTAGGGACCAGACAGGTAGCTCTGTGTAGGCAATGCATTGCAAAAGAGGGAGAAGTTAATGCATTGTGGTTTAGTGGTCAGTCTGTTAGACCACAGAAGTACTTGATTCAGACTAATCCTTTGTGCAGAGCTGGTGAATTTTAAAAAGCTGCCTTAGAAGTGAGTTTTGAATAACATTGTCTTCAGAGAGTTGGGAGAGCTAAGGGCTTACAACCCAAATTGGTAATGATGGGGTTTTGCTGAAGTCGATAGAATTGTGGGTTTCTGATGGCTGTCTTCACATGCCCAAATTTCATACCTTGGTTTATATCTTCTGTGATCTGACTCCTTTATCTTAATACCACTCTGTTATATTTTTAAAATCTTTCTGTAATTATTCTTTTTCTCCAAGGGCGTAATGTTCAGCATTGGCTTTGAGCACTTGCATTTTTCAAGTAGTTTTCTTTTTCTATTTTATTTTTTAAGAGGGGAACTTTAGTTACAGGAAACAACAGAATCCTGATCTGAACGATGCCAAAACAGGTTTTTGTATGGCACTGAAGTAATTTCGTAATGGGTGGAGTACTTAAAAAATCTCTAGGGCATGAGAAACAATTGCAGTACTTGCAAACATTTCTTCAAGAAAGCTCAGTAAATACCTGGGACACTAAATAGGAGCCTAGCACAATGGCTGTGAGTTCATTTTGTTACCAAAATGTTTTTCTGTGAAATAGGGAAGTGCTGTGGTAGTGTTAGACCCATGTGTGACGTTAAACCTAACTCCAGCCTCTTTACAGTCCCACCATGTGTGTGCAGCTCCATGCTTGGGTACTGGTTTATGACATGTGTGGGGGTACTGGGGTAGGAGGGACTGTCAGGGCTCACCCTGCCCCACAGGATGGGCTCAGGCACGTGCCAGCCCAGAGAGAAAAATACATAAAGGACCCTTTTTATTCCATTAATATTTCCCTGGAGCAACGTGTCTCATGTTTGTGCATTTTTTGACTTCTTTAAACTTATAATTCAGTGAAAAGCATGCAGCTCTACTAACTTCAGCAGAATTGTTTGTAAACACAAGGCTGGGAGCAGCTTCTCCAAGAACTCTGTTGTTGCCATTGGATGCAGCATGTGAAAAATGAAAGGATGACTTATGGTGCCTAATATAATCCGTTCATTCTCCTCCAGCTCCAATGCAGAAGGCTTTCATGATTTTTTGGTGATGTTTCTAAGTGGTGAAAGTCACATTCAGACACATTTTTTCAGCTAAGTACAGTGACTGGATTGCAGGCGCACAGACAATGTCCTTCTGATGTTGCAGCTCAGGAGACTGCCTGGCTTGTTTGCTCTGTCACATACACAGAGCAACTTTTGTTCTTTGAGCCTGGTAATCTCGGTTTGAGGCAGCTGGGCAGACTCAAATGAGCCTTTGTGTGATTGTAACAGGGATGTTACCTTATAATGCATGCTCACAGGGCAGGTTCCAGACCTAGGTTGCATCAATTTTTAACACCTTTACGGAGCTGTGGGGGCTTGACCTTGGCAGGCTGCCAGACACCCACCCAGCCACTCTCTCACTCCCACTTCTAGCAGTTAACTGCTCCCACTTCAGGACAGTAACATCAAGATTTGCAACAGGTACCTGTCTAGAAGCAGGCACAGCAAGTATTTGCTCTTAGGAAGTTGTTTCCAAAGGCAGACACCAGACTCTGGGGTGTCAGAGGGCCCCAGAGGCAGAGATGCTCTGTACTCCCTTCATATTTCACTCAAAATCTCACTGCTTCCGTGTTGGTGTTTCTGGTGGCGCTTATCCTCCCCACCCCTTTCTGCCTTCAGCACTCTCTAATGGTTTCTTGCTTACAGATAGCATTGGGATATTTCCGTGCTATGTGGAAGTTTTGTCACCTCCTGGAGACAAAGCAAAGTCATTTGCTGGCAGATGAGCGAAATGGAAATGTTGACAGGTCTGAGCACTCAGCACACTGGGGTCCTGGTGACTGTGCAGTTTATGCCCTCCTAGGGCTGACCCCATCCAGCTCCCTCATATTCATTTAGCCCTTCTGATCGTGCCTTGTCCTGTGCAATCAACACCGTTAGTGTTGGAGCCAGGGAAGGATGAGTCTCACCAACAGTTTGTCTTCCTTATAAGCTGGGCAGCATACAATTTGAGGAAATACATCCCATTTCCTGGAAATTCTGTGCCACGTAGGAGTATGATCTCTCTGCGTGTGGATGTACGTGGCTGATAGAAGCATGTAAAAACACTGGGATCTCTGCAGTTCGTGAGTCTTCATTCACACTGTGGACAGTTTAACCCTTCCTTGCCACCAGTTCACACGGGTGCAGAACTTAGTTTAGTATGTTCCTCTGGCTTAGTGCCCCTGAGGTGTGTTTATCCTTATTCCACAACATCTCGTGGAACTTTTGTTGCTGTTCCATGGAGGTTTTTGTGAGGAGTTACGTGCTGTGTTCTGGTTTCAGTGATACTTTCAGGCTGTATTTGGGATTCTGTCCTAACTGGGTCATTTATGTTTGTGAGTGTGAAAGGGAAGATGTGCTTAGAAATGTATTTTATTTATGTGAGGGTCTATTTTTTTTTCAGAGACTTTCAATTTAGTTTTATTTAGGTCAGTTTGATTAATGTAAACAAACATGGCATGGTCTTTTCCTCTTTTTCTCTCCAACTCATTCTTCAGTGATTCTCTCTTCCCCTGTATGTCACATACACCCTAAGTGTTTTGTTTTCAACCTAAACTGTTGGCAACTCACTTGTAATTACAGTAGGAATTTTAAGCCACTGTAAAGAGAGCTAATGGATGTAGAATAAACTAATGATAGTCCGTGGGACTAAGCCTAGCAAAGTGAAGGCCATAAAAATTCAGAGCAACTGAGGTGGAACCTCACAGCTTCTCTGCAGTATATGAGAAGTCAGTTGTGTCAGGTTACTAGAGTTGGGGAGATGTTTTGAGAGCTTGGGGAATAACAATGTGTCTTGAAATGTTGGGAAAGACTAGGAGGGGTAGAGGGTGAGAGCAGGAGGGTGACACACGTCTTTCTCTCCCCACCATTTCCACCATCTTATCTGATCATGGGAACAAACCTCCTCCACAGGCCTGATTTCTTTTCAGAGCTCAGTTGCCACTGGATGGGGACCTTTTCTGTCTCATTAACTCTTCCCCTGCATACTCCCCTGGGCAGCAGTAGCAGAGGCCCCAGTTTTGATGAGCAGAAGTGGAGCCCAGCTGGTTGGGTTGCCCCAGGAAAAGGAGCAGGCTGTCTGTCTCTCTTTGACAGGCAGGTTTTCAGGTACTAACAGGATGGCTTTTCCTGTGCCAGCCTGACCTGGGGGATCACTTCTGGAGAAGCCAGCCCCTTAGGGAGCATGGAGGGAGTGCTGCTGCTGGCAGCTGTGGTGCCTGCTCCAGGGACTGTGCAGGTGGGATGCACAGATGTCTCCGTGCCTCCGATCCTGTTTGCTACACTTGGTGAACCCTGCCAGGGTTAATGAGGCTGTGGTGAGATGAGCCAGCCTGGGCTTTGTGTGGGCTGGATCCTCTGGTCCACCAGGTTTGCTTGGTGTTATCTGCTGAAGATTTCCACAGGGTGCTCTGCTTGTTTTAGGGAGAACCTCAGCCCTGCTCTGCCATCCCGGGAGGCAGGGACCACAGCTGAATTTAACCTACAAACAGTCTTCAGGGGCAAGGGTGCTTGGATATCATAGCAAGTCCTCACAGCCATCACAGTGTGGCATCTGATTGCTAGTAGGGCAGAGCAGTGTATCGGGAACCTACCCCTCACTGTGGCAACCTCTCCTGCCATCACACTGGGAGCCAGATTTAGGCCATCTAAAATTAGCCCCTAGCCCTAAACCTCAGTCACACACCTGAATCTTTCTACTGCTGCCTTAATAAAAGCATTGCAGGTTTATAACTTTGATGGTTATAAAAAGAACACTGGCTTTGGAAATAGCTGTATCCATTTTATATTCATCCCCACACCCTGAGATGTTCCTATTTGTTCCTCTGTACATCCCTCCTCCTACCACTGCCACCTTTTACCCTGTAAATGAGGAAATGTCAGGTGAGTGGCTTACCTGTGCAGATGCAGCTGCTGTTGAAAAGCAAACCTGAGTAAATGTGTTACAACTCTCCTAAATACTGAGATAACACCTAGCACAGAGTTTTAAATAATAGGTAGTTCTTGATCTGCTGTAGCATTTCCAGTGACTCACTGTTCCCCCCACCCCCCTGCTGCAGTAATTACAGAAGAATATTGCAGTCTCTGACTCAGAGGGAAGCTTCCTTCCAGGGCTTCTGGCCATGGTGGAGCTTCAGCTCTGCAGCTGTGTGGAACAAATTGTGGGGGGCATCATGGCAACATGTGGGGAGCGTGCCAAGAATAATACAGACAGGGCCTATGTTTTGAACTAGTGATAGCAAGACATTGAAGAGAGAGTTTGCTTTGGATTCACAGCCAGGAATTTGGTTGCCGGAACCTTGGCTATGACTCTTGTGTCTCTAAAACTGGGTCCTTACAGAAAAGACATCCCAAGGGTCACATCTGAAGGCTTCCCTGTCAGGCTAGGCTGGGAAACTGTGATGTGTAAAAATTAAAAGTGATAAGTGTGCTTAAAAGGGACGAGGTCTCCTTGCCATCCATTAAGTGTATTCAGAAGCAGATCTGTGGAAGTTGAGACAAGTTTCCTGGAGATGGGAATAGATTTTCCACTGCCTTAAATGCTGCACCAAACCCCACTTTCTATTTTGAGGTGAAAAAAATCTGCAGATTTGCTTTTCATTGTTTTAGCTTAAACATGAGGATATTATCTCTAATCTTCAGTGTTACTGTGTAAGAGTGAGGATCCTGAATTTTTTTGTAGTTACAGTGTAGTGTTTTCAAATGCCTAGGTCAGAAATCATTACATGTGGGCATGACATTTCCATTTGTTCCCTCTCAAAGAATAGAAATCTCTTCCCCGAGCAGTGCTGTGACATAATGTGTGGTGGAAGTACAACTGCTCTGAGCATGTCCCCATCAAAGTGCTAGTCCACTTAGTTCACAGACCTCAGTTAGCTGACTAAGAGCCTTATGAAATAGAAGAGCTGGATCCCAGGGAGTAAGATGCATAAAAGCTACAGACCTGAGCAGGCAGCTCTCTGGCATCATGAAGATAAGGCAGAAAAGAGGACTGCACATGAAATACTCTTATTTACTTGGGTTTAAGCTCCAGACCTGTATGAAGACATGCAACATGAAATCCTTTCCTGGTTCTAGATGCCTTCACCATCCCTCCTGCTATCCTGGAAAGTGGGGGTGGAGACATCCATTGAAATGGTGTGGGTGCATTGAAGACTAGGATCCCATAGGGTTGGAAGGGGTATGACTCTGAAACTCATTTAAAAAGACAGAGAGATATTTTTATATTAATGCAGTTTAATTTTTTAATTAACAGTTTATTGTCCTAATTCAGATCCCTGCTCCTAGGACTTTGGTGAGAGCCCTGACCACTGTTTGAGGTTTGGTTTGGTTTCTTTTTTGATTTGATGATGAGCAGCCTGACTGATTGCTTTGAGCCAGCGAGATGAGTGTTCTCTGAGAACCCAACCCAGTTCAGGCCTCTTGGGAGTTGCACTCTCAGGCACCTTCTTCATACATATTGAATGTCCTAAAGTGTGAGACTAGCACCAAGATGCCAAAGTAGTACGTTTGGGTGTGCAAGTATTTCTGTGGATCTGAGCTGTGAATTCTCAAGTCAATGAGAAGTGACTACATGGCTTGTGGGATGTTTCAGCTGCTGCTTTATCTTTTCAGACTGAGTGGACCATTAATGAGTGAATGGATTCTTCTGGGAAGGCTTGTCCTGACACCATGACAGCTGACGAGTCAGAAGCTGGAGAGTTAGCTTTGGAGCCCCTGCTCACTTGCAAGCTATGTCTGTGTGAATATTCCCTGGATAAGATGACCACTCTTCAGGAATGCAGCTGCATCTTTTGTACACCGGTAAGATCTCGCAGCACCTTTATGCCTTAGGAGCAGGATAATGGGAGAGAGACTCTCACAGAACTGTGAGATGAGGCTGCTTGGCCTGCACCAGAAGCGTGTGTTATCCATGCTGAGAGAGGATGCTTTCCTAAAGAGCATTTTGTGTTCATCTGTCTGGCCTTATTTAAAAAACTTCTCTGTCATTGTGCTTTTGATAATTCATAATTCTAACAAATGTTCCCATAGCAAACAATAATAAATCCCAGTAGTAATGGGAAAAAAAGCTGCATTTTAAGACTGTCAGAAAATATACACAGTCTACATGCAGTCTCAGTATTTATTTTTTTTTCTGAAGCAAAAATCTTGAAACATCATAGAGTAAAGGTTTTGTTTCCCCGTTATCATTTTCTGAGTACCCAGAGACCTTTGGAGCCTTGTGTGTAATATTTAAGGGCAATCAGAAAACCTAAACAAAAGTGAACCTTGGCCTATCGAACCTTTGTATCTGCAGTCTGTGCTGCAGAGATGTTGTCTGGGTCAGGCACTGCCTCTAGTTGTCAGTGAGGACTCTCCGTCCTGCAAACTCAGATCAAATAAAGCTGGTGGAAGTGATAAAGGCAGAGGTTGAGTGAGCTGATAAAAGCCCTACAGATATTACTACTCTTCTGGTCTCTTTGTCAGCATGGGAAAATGGACCTGGTTTCTCTGGTAATAGTGACTTTGATATACCTGACTAATGGATTTTGGAAACAGTCACTGGAGGGATGTTGGTTTTTAATTCTAGAAAAAATGTACTTGGTTTAATATTTTAACACCAAATTGTGTATGAGCATCGAGGAACATTTTAAGTTTTGCCCTTGATTGTTTTGAAGTCATGGAAGAAATCAGATATTTGTGAAGCCAGCTTGAGTGAGAGTATCTGCACTTACTCTGAACTTAGGGTAGCTTAAATGGGACAACAATCCAGTTGTGTGTTTCAAGAAACTAGGGTAAGATTGGTAGATATGTATTTTCATCCTGAACTTAATGAAGTTTGTTTTCCATACTGCCTTCCATTGTATTGCTTTAAATTAAGAAACAAACTGGAGAAGCCAGTACCTTTACAGTAGTCCCACTCTTCTCCAAGAACTCAGTGTCTCCAATTTAGTGTCATTAATGGCACAGTAACCTCAGTGAATGGGCAGAGTGACCCTTTCACCCCTGGGGAGGAGAGGACTGCTGAAGGGAGGACTCTGTGCCAGGCAGAGCTGGGATCTCCACACCTCCAGGGCACTGGCCAAGGGGAGCGGTCAGTGGTGGCTGGAGATGTTGCTGTCCACACCTGTCCCCTGTTGGTGCCACATCTCTTACCTGGCCAGGACAGTGAAGTGGAGAGCACAGTCACTGTTCTTTGGCAGCGGTGCAGACTTCAGTGACTTTGTCTAAACCAAGAGCCAGCCATGAGTGCACGCCAAGGGCAGCTGGGAGAAGCCTTTAGACACGCTCTGTTTCTTCCAGTGGGCGTTGTGTGTCTCAGGTGTGCTCACACTCCTTTGTCTCACTGCTGTTGCCTGTCTCTGAACATTCTCCTGAAGGATGTGTCTGAGCTGATGCAACAGAGGCATGTAGATGTTGCATCCTGTAGCAAAGGGGACTCTGGGAACCTTTAACCTGCCTGTATGGCTTTCTGTCTTGAATCCAGAGCAGCTTCTGGGAGCCCATATGAGTTGCATCCTCAGGCAGCCTCCAAAGAGCAGTGTCAGAAGCACTTTGCCACAAAGTGCTTCCGTTCCAGGACTTGCATGTGGGATTGCTCAGGGCACAGCCTGCAGTGGCTGCACTGATATGCAGTGCCCTAAGTTTTTTCCTACCCATGTGAGGGCTTCTAGATACCTTCACACTACCTTTAAGAGAGGTATTGGGGTAAGAATCTGAGCTGTGAGCTATGGGATTGAGCCCACACAAATTTTTCAGCTAACTGAGCTTTCAGCTTCTGAAGTTCACTCTTATTTTCCATCACTAAGGTTAATTATATAGATCCAAGAGTAGTATTAAATTTGAAGTAGAAAGGGGCTTAACATGGACATAATAGGTTCTACTCTAAGGTGAAACTGGTTTGATTATGCTTTTGTTCTTTTACACGTGAGGTTTGGGGTTATTTTTTTTTTGGTTGTTTTTTTTTTTGCTACCTGTAGTGGTGATTCTGCATCTATGATTATTTTTGCACTGCAGCATTTTTGGCTGTGGAAATAATTGGCAATTGTTGCTATTTAGGCATCTGCATGGGCGAGCTTATGTCTCCTTTTACTTGTAGTCTGTAAACCCAAGGAATTGAAATGAGTTAGAATTGCATACAGCTATTTTTTCAGCTTAGAAACTTGTAATAACCATTATACCTTATAAGAGCTGTATTCTAGCCAAAGTGTAGCCCAGGAGTTTGGATACAGCCATAGTGTACCTCATGGCTTGGTTTCATTGTGGTTGGACTGTATTAGTTTTATATGAAAGGCTGATCTCTGAAGAGGGTTGGGCAGAGATGTGAGGTATGTTTTCTATGCAAAAGTTCCAGAAGATTGCACTTTTATAGTATCAGATAAATCTTGGTGGAGTGCTGTGCTGTGGTGCCCACACACAGATATACAAATTTTCAGCAATTTATGTATTCCTTAACCTGCAACATTTTATGCTACTTGTCCCCTTGCCTAAAGGGGAGGGGATATCATCTGTTCCCCATATAGCTTATATTAGGTTTTGTCTTGTCAATCATCCTTCTTGTATAGTTGGTGGGATGTCCTTCCAACCTTCAACTTATATGTATGTGCTTCTGTGTTGTCAGCACATTATGCAGAACCAGCATGATTCACTCTTCTTTTTTTTCCAAGCAAATTCTTTGTTGGGTCTTGTACTTCTGAGAAGCGTGTGAGGTAACTGAGTTATAAAACATGCCAAACAAATATCATGATGATCCACCTGATTGTTATTTTGGTGAAGACTAAATGAGGTCTCCTTAAAAGGAGAAGTCAGTGTGCAACACTGAATAGAAGCCTGGGTAGCTTATCTTCTGTCTTGGCTCCTCTACAGGTAGAAGGTGATCTGAAAGCCTTTGGGAGGACAAGATTTTCTGCTGTAGCTGTATGTGACAGCAAGGCCAGGGCTAGATATGGGTGAAGAAGGTTGTTTTTTTCTGCTGTTGAGAGAGGAGCTTGCATGTTTGTTCCAGCTACTTTTGTTAGGGGCCAAGGGGAAACCCTTCCAGACATAGTGCTTTGTCTTTTGCACTTCACCAGCGGGACTCGATGAGGCTCCTCTGCTTTCCTAAATCTTTTTAAGAGCAGCCACGTGTTGCCCTGCCTCCCTCGGGTGGCTCAGTATTGACACCTTGTCCTTAGTGCTGTGAAGCCTCAGATCACCAGTGCTGGAGAACTGGAGAAAAACTGAGGTGAAGGATCAGCATCATCAGCAAAAAACATGGGCAGAAAAGCCTGAGAGCAGAGGAGAACAAGTAGATCAAAGACCAGGAGGAGGCTGATGACAAAGAGGATGCAATGTCTGCTAAATGGAACTAATGTTCAGGAATACTCCAGTGAAAGACTTAGGGGGAAAACCTAGGAGCAAGGGAAAATTTGGGTTTGCCTTCATCTAGACAGCACTGGGTTTCAGTACCTGCTAATTTTCAAAGAGGGGTTTGGTCCCTTCTTCTTCTTCCTCTTTCCCCCATCCTAGGAGACACCTACATGTGCTCACAACTGCACCAGAACACTACCTTCTGCTCTTCCTAAATAGACCTCGTTCTGAAATGCCCCACTTACTTTATGTGAACCTCACCTCAGGTTGTTTGCTGCCTCCACCCACAGGTAGCAAGTTGTCAAGTTTTGACATTTTGATTTCTTTTTATCCCAGCTCAACATTTGAAATATTTCAGAATAGCTTTGTTTTCAAGGGATAAAAAAGAAAATTCCCACATCTGCTATACTGACACTGAATACGCAGCACTTTAATAGTAATTGAGATGGTTTAAGAACTTCTTGTATGCATTTCTGTGCAGAGTCACACGAAAGGCAGAGTTAGTTGGGGTACCAAAACATCACGAGGGTTCCCATTGCCCTTTGGTGGATGCTGCTGTTCAGGAAGAGGAGATCCATATTTCTGAAGTCAATAGAAGTGAGCATCTGGGTGGTGGGCAAGGGAAGACAGGTGAGGAAGGGAGAACTAACACATTAAATGACAGCATCAGAGAAGTTGTTCTCTCCATTTAACAAAAGAAGAAACAGGTGCAAAGGAAGTTGTCAGTGCCTCGGAGTGCCACAGTAACTGAGCCAGCCTGTGACATAAGCCTCATGGGCATGTCTGGTTTGAAGCTCTTGGTAAGGCCAGGTTTGGCCTGATAACAGATATGTTTGCAAGAGAGATTATATTTGAAGCTGGTGTGGTTTTGGGAAGGCTGAGTTCCTCTTGTCCTGTTCCCTGGTGCTTTTCTGTTTGATGATACCACTTCTTGGCAATGATAACCAGGAACCTAGTCTGACTTTTCTGAAGATTGCCAGGATATGGTGGGCCATGTGTAAATTTGTTTTAGACTGTGTGTCTGAGCAGAATCTAACACCATTGGAGGTAGATATTTTGAGACAAAGCTGATGACTACATTTCTCAGATACACTTGATCCCCTAAAAACTAGTCTTGTGGAGCAGTGGGAAGCCATTCTATTCTAGCCCATCGTCATATTTACTTGGTGTTTTCACTTGGTCATGACAAGGTAAAATGCTTGTCAGTGATGTTATTCCTCCCGTTCTGTTGAGCCACAAGATGACAATATGCTATTTGAGGCCAAAGGGGCATTTTTTTCACTTTCTTTCAAGCCTATTTCTCAATAAGGCTCTTATGTGGCCTGATCCTCTATGCATCTGAAAGCAACTTCACTTGTTGCTGCATCTGATCCTTAGCAGTTAAAATATAGATTGAACAATACAAATGTGTTTAATTGGGTTTCTGGTTTTCACTTTAAACCATGCCTAACATAAGTTTCTCTGTAACAAATTAATAAATGGCTATTTCTCTGCCGTACTTTTAAAGAATTTTCTTTAATTGGAAAAGCCTTGCCTTTTTTTCCAAGTCAAATTCAGACGCCTCCAAGCTAATTGCCAATAGACTTGTTTCATCTAGTTTAAAGACATGTTGAGAAATCCTAGAGAGATTCCAGGGGTTCAGTTACCCCCCATGGGAAGCGACTGGCCCATTTTAGAGAGAGGAGACACGGAAGTGCAGATGTGATGACAACAGTGAACATATTCCTAAAAGTTACATCTCTCATAAACACTATGGGCACAGATTTGGGGAGGGTATATTTATGAGAGCACACAATTATGAGAATGGGTCAGGTGGTTAAATTTAGAGTTCTGACAGGAACTATCTCACCAAAGCCAGTAATGCTGCATATTCCATTTAAAACGACATGACTAGTACATTATCCTGTGCACGCACTGAACAACAAGTAACATTTGTAAGTGATAAGAAAGAAATGAAAGTTATGTCTTACTGAATAAAAAGTACACAAACACTGTGTGGAATGCAAATAAAAACTAAATGCCTATCTGTTGATTTGTTCTGAATCATAAGACATTCTGTAGTGAAAACGAGAAGTTGTATTTTCTCTCCATATACAATCTTTTAGTTTTTCACCTTCCTGAATTTTGAGTTTGTAAAAGGGCTAAGGATAAAAAAAAAACCAAACCCAAACCAATACAGTTTTGAGGACAAATCTGGAAAAGCAATTTAATATTTTAAATCAGCCTTGCATATTTTAAGATGGAAACCTGAGTATTTCTTAATTTTTCTGAGATTGACATTGTCTTCATGTTATACGTTAACAGGAAAGACCTTCTTGTTTGGACAAAATGCCTTCAATTTTTTTCTTGCATTTTTATATTTAATGTAGATCATGTCCTAGTATTGGTTAATATATAATGTAGATCCATTTTTTTTCCTTTTCTGCAATTTAATTCTAGACAAATAACATTATTTATCTTGTATCAGCTGCTGCACAGTGCCTAGCAGCAGTATCTGTAGCATTTGACAGGAAAACAGGCCAGAGCTTTCCATTTATCTCTGAAATTATACTTTGAACTCATTCTTAGGTTAAAATGGAGACCTGTTGATGTTCCCTTTGCAGATTAATACATTGCCAAACAGAGGTTTGTTTGTTTTTTTTTTTTTTTTTGGTCAATACATTAAAAATCCTCTCTGTACAATGTACTTCGGGGGGAAAAAAAAGTTGAAGTTAGAGCAACTTGTAGAAGAAGTGTTGAAATGAAGAATCTATGAATAGCCTGAACAGAATTTTCTTTTCCTGGGGCTCACAGCTGACCATAGAAAACACTTTTGAAGTTTTTTATGTTATTTGTTGGTGCGTTCTTGGATTGGGTTTTTCAGTGCTTTTTAGAAGATTCTTCCCTCCATCGACAACATATACTTGCAACAAATCCTTAGCTTCCAGGAGAGGAATGTGCACATGGGGCATGTGTAAATGTTTGCCTAAATTGTAATCTTTTTTATAAATCCTGCAAGATAAAAAGGAAGTGTATGCATTTTGTGTGGTAATTTGATCCAGGGACTTTACAGGTCTCAGCTTACCAGGTAATCATGAGTAGCATTTTGTGAAGTAAATTGATATTAAACTTTGTTAAATAGAGAAAGGTGATTGCCTGAAAGACAAAAACAACATAAAAGAGAAAAAAAAATATTGCCCCAAAATGCTTAGACAGAAAGTTATTTGGAGAAGGTGTCATACATTATGGATCTCAGGCAGGGAAAATATTACTTGTACTACTTTCCACTGAAGTTGACAGTAGCCCAGCAGGGGCAAAGTGTCCTTGCTAGATCAGCTCCAAAACCTTCTGTAAGGTGTACTGAGTTTTACTGGTGGAATTACACTATCACATTTGAATTGATCCCTCTTGCTTGACTGCATCAGGATTTTGTTATGTGTCCCAGAACACAGACATGTACATGGTGCCCTTGCCCAGTGGGGAAAATCTGAGTAAACTTAGTGTAACTGATTGGGCTACACTTGCAGGTACTGAAGTTAAAATTCCTTGTGTTGACGTCTGACATTTATTTGAGGGATGAATGTAATGTTTTCAAAGCTGTTAAGCAAGACCTCAGTAGATTTTTAGTCTATTGCCTCAACAAGATGGACAAAATCTTTTTAGCAGGACAAGGGGTGATGGTTTTAAATTAAAAGAGGGTAAATTTAGACTAGAGAGAAGGAAGTTTTTTACAAAGAGGGTGGTGGAACACTGGAACAGGTTGCCCCATCCTTGGGGATATTCAAGGCCAGGGTGGACAGGGCTTTGAGCAACCTGCTCTAGTTAAAGATGTCCTTGCTCTCTGCAGGGGGGTTGGACTAGATGACCTTTAAAGGTCCCTTCCGACCCAAAGCATTCTGTGATTCTCACCATTCTGCCTTGGCTATGTGATGCATTCATGGAAACCTCACTGTGCTGCTGTGAAGGTCACTGCTGATGACTTACTCTGGCCAGGGAGAATAAGATGATGGTATGACTGTCATTGTAAGCCACAAGTCCTGTGCTTTCCATACTTGTAAGTCACCACACTCTGGGAAATTTACGGGGAAATGGAGCCCAAGGGTGATTTTTTGGATGTCAAGATTAAGATCCTTTCAAGGAACTGTTAATACCACAGGAGGCTGGGTATCTTATCTTCACTTTGTAGAGCAATTAAGTAGCATATATAGTGTGTGCAGTTTTCTTAACTGAGATATTGCTGATTTTTGTAGGCAAAATGCAGAAAAATTCTTCTCATTATATGTCTCTGTAGTGTATTCTCCATAGTGTGGGAGGACATACTGCTGAGAAGGTCGTTCATGATTCATTACATAGGCACCGAATCCTCTTTTCATCACATTTGCAGCTGGTACATCATTTCAGATACTTTTATTTGTCACTTTTCGAGTAAGTCACTAGATTAGTAGTTGAGCTGTAAATAATAGTAAAACCCCTCTAAAAACAGTCCCACTGTTAAAGCAAAAGCATGTTTTAAAATTGTAGTGATTTTTCCACTGTCTCTTCTTTACTACTAGCTTGTGAAAAAGGGAACAAGAAGTTCACATCTTCATTCATGTACAGAATAAGGTAAAAAGCTTAGTCCTTCAATGGTAAATATTAAAGGCTTCCTTCAAATTTCCCCACACCTTGAAGTCCTTCCATTTGCTTCTTGAATTGCACCTTCAGCACCTTCTCCAAGTGCAGAAAATCAGTGGAAAAGATTTAATACCTATAAAAACTATGTAACAGGGAGGTTTTCTGTGAAACGTTTGAAGATCCATGGCACTGCACAGACCTATTGTAACATCTCTCCAGGTGACCCTCTGAAAGCACCCTTTGAAAGCATTGCAGAAGGCTCTGGTTGCTCACCTGTCCTCACCTACAACCATGTGGTGAGCTGGAAGAGGAGGAGAAGCCAGATGCATTAGCAGTGCTCAGAAACCTCTGTCCCCTGGCTTGGTACCCCTGATGATTTAGATACTGCATATTGAAACTGATTGCAAAATCCATACTCTGGATCGAAGCTCCTTAAGAACTTCATGCCCATCCTTGCATGGAAGGATAACTGTCAGTGCTCTGAGCTTCTGTCCTGGAAGTCTAAATTAAGAACAAGCCTCTGGGCTGCTGCTGGGCCTGCAGTAACTTCTCAGGCTTTGTCCTCCCTCTGTAGCCAGCTGACCTGAGCTGCCCCCAGAACACAAATCCACTGTACCATGCTGTCAAAACAAATTACGAAGTATCAGCCAGCACCACAGAGCAGACAGAAGCCAGGATCTTAGTAGAAACAAAAGGTTGTTCTCCTGTGCTTGCTGAGGAATTCAAGCAAAATAAACGCCTTGATGAGAGGGAAAAATTCTCCACTTCCCCAAATGCTGCCCTGAGGCTTGATCCAGGAAGTTGTCAAGTTTCCTATGAGGAGAAGGCATGAGATGTCAGGAGGCTCTGCTGGAGCATCACCCATGTGTCTGAGAGGTGCTCCCAACACCCTGCAGCAGGTGCAGGCTTTGGGCAAGGGGCTCAGAGGACAGGTTTTTCTGTTCGCATCATTCATGGTTCAGGCACAAACCAGGGAGGAAATCTGTGCAGAGTGAGCACTCGATACTCTGTTTCTCCTGTGGCGTGGTCTGAAGCGTGTGGGCAGCACCAAGTGCTTCATGAACATGGGGCTGCAGGAGCAAGTCACCCATGGGCTCCATATGTAGTGACACTGGGAGCCACCCTGGGCTCTGGGGACACGTTTTGGCTTTCTCTGTGTCACCTGCTGCCCCTGCCCAGCAGCAGCTCCAGTATCTCTCCAGTATCTGCTCCCAGGCACCACTGTGTTCATGTACCAACTTCTCCTTCCTGCTCTGTGGGGGAGCTGTGTGTGCTGGGGGTGATCTGATCCAGTGGTTACAATGACGTTTTATAAGCACTGTGCCTAGAGCTGCCTTTGGGAGAGGTGGGCAAAGAGATTAGACAGGGTGCTGAGACTGCTCTTGGAGTAATAAAAGAACAGCTCCTGGTTAAATCAGGGCAGATACTCCCTAGGGAGCTGATCCTGACTTCTGCTGCTTGCATGATTTCTTATTTGCTCTTCACCTGTGAGTATCTCCCTCACCTCCCACATACTACTTGCACCATCAGTTCCTTGCAGCCTGCTCTGCTGCTTTCTCATAGGGGTGCATGCTGGATCTTAATCCATTGGTGCTTAATGAGCTAGATATTTAAAGCCTAACATTTAGGTTACACCCCAGCATTCTTCTAAATGAAGATGCTTCAAATATTTACAAATCAAAAGTATGCTCATTTGAAATGCCACCAAGTTAAGCTGATTCTACTTGCTTGAAGTAATATCTCTGTATAGTTGAACAGAATTAACCAAAATATGTGGATGAGGATGTATCAGTAGAGAGACAGACAGAATAGTAAGGAAACCTCATTTCCATTTGTAAAAGTCCTAATTATCCTGACATTTAAGAGGGTACCAGTTTTCCAATAAAAATATGAATGAGGAAATGTCTAATCAGAGCACAATATGCAAGACCTTCTCAGAACAGTCTAAACTAATGCAGACTTGAAGGTTAAATGCCTAGAAATACTGGAAAAACAGTTTGTGAAGAGTCCTGGGGCTTTACCAGAGCTGATGTTCTGAGAGGCTGTGATTTCCTGTAACCCACCCAGAAGCTTTTGAACTCAGGGCCTGTTCTGAAAGTTGGCAGAGAGACAGAGGTCTCAAAGACCTTATGCTTTGACATGTTTCTGGAAGACTGATGGGGCAAGAAAGGAAGGAGCCAGCAGTATTGAGGAGGAGGGGCTTATCATGTGGGCATGAAACACAAATCCTGCTGCTTGTAAAATATGTTGGTTATTATTTAAAGTAAACTGTCCAAGCTGATACCAGAAATCTGCCAGAAGTCCATGTTTTGTTATTTTGCTAACAGGGATTTCCAGTTCACTGTATGCTGTGTCATTGCTTCGAGGAGACTTGGTTGTTTTGTTTGATTCAGTTTTATGCGATGATTTTATTGAAGACTTTATGATATGTTTTAAAAGAACAAGCTGAATATGTTTGAAACTGGCGTGCCAAATAAAATACAGGGAGAACAGAGGGCTTTTTTTCCTTGGAGAGGGGAAACCTGCCATTTTTGGGTAATGAAGCTATTTGGAAACATTCATAAGGTGGCCTCCGTGCTGCAAATGGACATTGAACTCCTGCTCAATAGACTAGGGGCTCAGGATAAATCATGGTAAACCATGGAATTTATCTGATCTATGTGGGGGGAGAGAAGAGCTGATAGCTGCACATCTTCTAGGGCAGTTTATAACCTCCTAACCAGGTTATAAACCCCCTTGCCCCTTTATGCAGCTGGGAGCAGTAGTTTGGTTCTTGTAAATGAGGTTTCCTACAATGGAGCCTGCTGGCTGAGAGTCTGAATTAGGAACACAGGAGGAAAGACAAAAGAGCAAAGCCTGTTTAATTAGTGTGAAAGATACTCCCCCTGCCTAAATCCTGTCTCCAATCCCAGTTTAGCAGGGCATAGGGGCTGTTAGTGCTGAAAGCTCTGACTTGCTGACTCGGGTAAATGCAATGCTCAGCAGATGAAGTCATGCACAATTAATTGTTCTTGGTTGCATTCTTTCCAATGTAATGACTTGTAGCATTCACACTTATAATAATTGATGTTTTCTGTGTGCTGGAGCTTCAGGACAGCCAATTAAGGCAGTGGAGGTGGTAGCTGTGCTGCATCTCTAGCATCTGTGTGTTACCAATGTGTGGGCTATAACTTCTTCTTTTCTTTACTTGTTTCTAGTGCCTCAAACAGTATATGCAGCTGGCAATTCAAGAAGGTTGTGGTTCTCCTATCACATGTCCAGACATGGTATGCTTGAACCATGGGACCCTACAAGAAGCAGAGGTATCAACACTTTTTTCTTTCTCTTTTTTTTTTTTAACCCACCCCTTCTTTCTTAACATAATAAATATGATCATATACTTTTTCCTCCCTTTTATTACCCTTAATGAGCTTCTGGCAAGAAGCCTGACTGAGAAGAGGAACTAGAAACAAACAGATGTTTTGCAAGGGTTTTGCTGCTTTTCCCCTCCCTCTGTGCCTTGAGGAAATGCTTACTTGGCATCTGAACAGCCTCTGAATTACCCATGCAGGTGACTTAACCAGTACACCCTGTATCTCAGAATTTTTGAGCCTCCATTCTCCCCGTCAGTTGAATCACATTTGGTTTGACTACAAACACTGAAATTCTTGCTCCTCTCTTAACTCAAGAGCAAGAACTCAAACTGATAATATGCAAGGCCAGAGTTCCTTCATGTAAGTTGATATTGGGCTGCAACAACGAATTTTCAGTCCAATATAAACACTCAGGACTCTGATATGGAAAGAAAGGTATCTGCACAACACTGGGTGGAGGTAAGTCTTAAGAGAGAGAAAAAATGTCTTCATTCCCAAGGCAGATATGGGAGAGGTTGAGAGCTCAGAAGCTAAATGAGGTTTAGGCAGAGCTGTTTGCACAGAGTAACTGGAAAGTTCAGCTTGAGAGCTGAAAGTGGAGAAACTGGAGGGAAAATATGCTTCACAGACCTTCTCCCACCGCTTGGGACAGTGGGGTTCAGAGGGTTGTAGATGGCCCCTATCAGGCTCCCAGCAATGCTCAAGCAGCCTCCTGCCTGACTTAGGGCTGGTGTGAAGTTTCTGAATTGGGCTTAGCACCCAAACCCATGGCATGGGGAAGAGCTGTTGGCAGCGTGGCTGGAACCCTCATATGTCCCGGCTGTTCTGTACACCTAGAAGGCCACAAAAAACTGTGGGCAAAGCTGATGTTGCCCTGTGGCTATTCTTGCTTGCTTGCTTTGTGAGCCAGGTAGGCCCTTGCTGGGCATGAGAACAGGCGCAGGAAAAAGGAAAAAAAGGTGGCTAAGGGATTTTGGCTGGTTTTGTGCATTCTCTCTGCATTTGTCTGCAGGGACAAAATAAAGGAGAATCAGATCTCCACCCCTGAACTGAAGAGAAGCAGCTTATTTTTTGGGTTTTCTTGAGCCCTGTGTATACAAATGACATAACTGAGACAGAACTATATAATCCTTTCCAAATGCAATCAGTGACAGTGCAGTTCCCAATACCAAAAATGCCTTTTTCTCCAGAAAAAGTCAGGACCTCCTCCAGCATACATTCTAAACACTGTGCTTGGCTGAATCAGGGCCTGCGAGGTGCAGCTACTGTGGTGTGCAGGCACATGGTGGAACTTTTCTTTGGTTGAATCCAGCTGTTGTGAAACATAGCCAGCTGTTTCCCTTCCTCCTTTCTCCTGCATAGGTATTGGGAGGGGATAGCAATATCCCTCCCACCCATCACACCAGATGGGAGGCAGCTAGCCTTTATTGAAAACGAGTTTTATAAAGAAAATTAACAAACGGTAGGAAGGATTCTGCTCTGTTAAGCTAGAGTTATGGTGCTATAGGAATTACAGAGGTAGATTTCCGCTTGGTAAAGCAGGAGGACACTCCGGGGCATGTATTAATGGACCATTAGCTTAATCCTTGGGTGGTTTTTGGGCTGAAGGCAAAATGACTAAACAGCTGAAATGTGCATTAGTGTCCCCTGGATGAATGAATGTTCTGACGCTCCCTTTTGGCAATGCACTTGAAACACAGACCTTCAGCTTGTGAAGAAAACAGGCCCCCAACCTGGTTACAAGTTATTGCTTATGTATTTTACCCCATACCTATTTCTTTAAGGAAGAGAACTCCCCCAAAAACCCAGGAACAACAGAAGGAACAGACTGTGTTAGTAGTCTGAAACATTAGTATGTAAACTACACATCAGGTATGATCACTGTCTTCTTTTTTTCTTCCCTATAACAGCTGTTGCATGTGAACATGTGGCATTTCAAAGCTATTGTAAAAACAACCTTGTTCAGGTGGTAGAGAATGTGCTTAAATATGGCTATTGTTTGGCATGGAAGTACTACTTAAAATTGCTGTTTATTCAGTACGTGCTCTGAAGCTCCTGGTGGAAAAGTCTGAGTCTTCTCACCTCTGGAGAGTTGGGATGTTCGGCCTCTAACTGCTGGCAGGAAAAGGTTCCTCACCAGGACAGTGCTATGAGGAATGACATGTTGCCAGTACTGAGGGAAAAAAAAAAAAATTTGGTCTTTTTTTCTTCTGTCTGTTAGCATCAGAGTTTTGAAAAAGTGTCTTTTTCATGGTATGTCCATTTCAGGCTCTGCTCCGACTGACTTTCACCAGGTGCCCTTAGAGTTTGGAATGAAAATAGCAGTTCAAACTGCCTTTGACATGGACACGGTGTTAAATTGGTTCCTATACTTTAGGCTAAACTGTGTTAATTATGTTAATTAATGGGCTTGTTTTGTTTGCTTTCTAACTGCCTTTTGCCCTAGCCTACACAAGGGAGATAAGGTGAATTTTAGGCATAAGTGAAGGAAAGACTTTTTATTGACTTCAGTGCATTTTGGATTGATCTTTCTTCAATAAGGAAACTGAACAATTAATAACAAAGCTTATAAGCCATTTATAACACGTTATAGCTATGAAAGTTCCTCTGCTTCCCTCTCTCAAGGTCCTTATTCACTGTGTGTAACATTTCTTTAGTGCTTTCCAGTTATTTGTTGTTTTAACTGTGAATTAAGTCTGTTTTCCTTCTTGGTAAAATACTTCAGAGATTATCTAGTTTGGTACTAAATCATGGGAGTGTTGAGAGCCTTTTCACAGCTCTTGCCTTGATTCTGAGACACGTGTTTCTTGTGTTGCTTTTCGGAGGTGGACAAAAACTCTGGTGAGCCTTTTAAACAGGGAATAGACTTTCTTCTTGTATGTCTCATGAAGAAATGAGCAAGTGTGAATAGTAGGAATGAGCCTCTCTAAAATAATTGAGTATTTCATTACTGTTTTGGTTGTTTGGGGAGTGAACTGCTTATTTACAGAGTATAGTGTTGGGAGGTAAGGCTTTTCTCCTCATCTTTGTGTCTCTCTGGACCTCAGAAGAAAATGTTCCAGGTTTTTATTCTTAAAAAAACTTAAAATGAAAGGTAATTTGAACCAAAAATTGCACTTTCCAGCACTTTGAAAAAAATGTTTTCTGAAATCCCTCTGAGTTTTTAGGTTTTGTTTTTACTTTAACAAAATCTATTTGAAACTGGTACATTCCCAAGCAGGTTTTTTTTGTTTTGTTTTGTTTTGTTTTGTTTTGGCACATAGTGCATTCAAATAGAAGGAATTGTTCTACTGGAGTGCTTGAAATCAAGTGCAAACCTAGGTCATATCTTGACCTGTTACATCAAGATAACAGCTGCTTGTAGTATAGCTGGTTTTAAGTAAAGAAAAAGAAATAAATGGGTGTTGGTGGTGGGAAGGCAATGATTTTGGCTACAGCCTCTGTTTCGAATGACTGGTTACACAAAAAAAGGGAAAGTTTAGAAGCAATCTCATTTAGCAAGATGTTTGCCCTTTCAAGCTCTAATAGTACAATAAACAAAGATTTGGATTCCTTCCTGAAAGCAAAAGGAAGAAGGAACATCTTACTTTAATGCAGTTCTCTCAGTGCAGACTTCTTCTCTATAGAATATTCCCTTCTCTCTTGAGAATTTGCTCCATCGATTTAATGGGACCAGTTAATATCCCTAATTTAAATAAGGGGTAATTTATCATGGTTAGAAATAGTTTTACTTGGTGCAAATCCAGTCACCAGTGTAAGATGTGAATCAGGGTAAGTCTCAACTGCATACAGGGCTTTCTAATGCAGCGCTCACTTGGATAATGTTTAGGGAATTGTGCTTTGCTATTATTTCTGATTCCTGGATTGCTTTGAAGCTTGTAACATCGAAGCCAATGATCCATGTATACATAATCTGTTTGGATTAAAACCATGCAGCAGGCAATAAAGGAGATGCTGATTTGGGCTCTCCTTTTGCCTCTCAAGTTTGACAAGGAGAATTACCCCTTTTCATGCAGTGCAGACTCTGCTTACTGTCCCTCCATCTGTGTATACCCATGATCTACACCAGTGCTGCCCTGACAGAGGGCTGTCAGCACTTTGTAAAGTGGTGCTGAAATGGGACGATGACCCAGATCTTAGAATTCTTACTGGTGTTCTGTTCCATACATAGATGAACAAAAGTCCCATTGGGAGTGAGTTTAAAATACCCATTTTATTTTTAATTTGAAAATTGGTTTACATTTTGCTAGAGGTGATTGAAATGGTAAAATGAAGAGGAAGGTGAGAAAATTGTTGCAGGCCAACCTATCTTTTTCAGGGTCAAAATTAAAATTTTTGTTCTTCTTATTTACTCATTTTCAAATAAACCCAAGGGGAGCAAATGAGAGAGTCTTAATTTTGTTTTTATTTGTCACTAAATAAGAGAAGAGCACCTTAATGGAGAAAATGAGTAATTTAATATTTCACGATGACTCTGGTGGGTGTGGTAGCTGATGAAGAAAGGTGTGGGTGTAGTTTCTAACAGTAAAGAGACTGAACTCCCATACCACTTTCATAAGCAAACCACAGCCCATGTTACAACCATTCTGCACTCCTTGCAAAACCAGACAGTGCCTCTGTGAGCAGGACTGTCACAGGGGTGGCCACAGCAGGACCTGCCCGTGCTGTGTATCTGCTGAAGAGACAAAGGGAGAAGCACTTGTCCTGGTGACCTTCCCTCCCTTGGCATTATCAAGGCTTGATGAATATGGGTGTGAAAGGAAGTAAGATCTACTCAGTTTTCTTGATTGTCTCCTTGCACCTCCCTGGAAAGCCTGAGAATAGGTGGAGTAGTGATTTTCCCTTTCCACTGTGGTGTTTAAAAACAGGGGAGTAGTTCTTCCTTGGCTGCTGGTTTGTGCACTGCCCGGGTTACAAGGAACAGCCTGCCCCTGTGTAAACCCAACCCAATTATTTCAAACCCTTTCATTTTCCTTCCTTTGCTCTTTTGTCTTGTGCAGTAACAGCACCCCTGCTTATCGTTCCATGGTAGGCTGTCTTTTGGGATGCTTGGCAAGAGTCCAGCTGGAGCCTTTTGTGGTAGTGAGCTTTCAAAATTTTCCTTTTTTTCCATGGGTATTTTTACTTCAGGTGAAAGCTGCTGTTCCTGGAGAGAGCTCTTATGTGTTCTTGTACTCTGTAACAAGAATATTTTAATTGCAGACATTACTTGTGTAGAATACAAGAAAACTTGTTTAGACTCCCAACAGTCTGATAAGACTCAAATCAGCATTTTTTCAGGAGAGGAGAGTCCTTGCCTCTCATTTTATTCACAGGTTTTTATTTTAAACTTAATCCAGTATTAAAGAAAAAAAAGCCCAAAACCTTGTCCTGTAGCATTTCTTGCTGCATTGAATAATTTTATAGCCTAGAATAATAAACGTCTGCTTTCTGACGTGCTCATGGTCCTTCTGTTTTGGTCCTTTGCCATCTGCTGGGTTGCTGGGTTGCTTCCTCCCTGGCTTTCCATCCTCTGTCCAGCCCAGAGGCGTGTGGGCTGTGCAGGAGAGGAGGTGCTTGGCATGGACGCCTGGGTGGGGCTGGAGACCGTGTGTGAAAATGAACATTTAGACTCTAATGCCAAGTAGGAGGAGATGAACACTAATCCCTTTACCACGCTTACGGCTGTCCTTCTTGGTTAAGTGTAAATGAGATTAAAAGTTCACTGAGGAAAGGCTTTGATGGTTTTTTGGAGACATGATAAGTTTGGTTTGGTTTTTTTCTTACTTGACTTTGCACGTACAGTTTTGATGTGGCACTGAATTTGGGCAGCAGCAGATTGTTCATTCCTTTCCTCATGCCTAAAGATCTCAGGTTGACCTCCATGTGGGTGCTAACAGGAGCTGGTCTTTCAAAGCCTGGGGTAGGTCATGGCAGGTTGATGGGCTGTGTATGTTCAACACCTGGAGCTGTGTGCAGGGAAGGGAGAGCTGAGCTATGAAGAGGCTACATAAGAAGAGTGGACCTGGGTGAAACTCATGGGGAAAGCTAATTATGGTAAGGTCAGGTTTTCAGTAGGAGAAAGGGAAGCTTTCAGCACTGACTGCTGCAGTAGAACTCCTAACTCTGTTCCCACTGTAATTAAAAAGGCCAACTTTTGATACACAGGAAATTCTGAGCTCAATAGAACTGCCCTTGAAAAACTGTTAAAAGCAAGCACAGAAGGACCCCAGGCAGCTAAACAATACACTAAAGTGGTTCTTACAGGATTGAGACTTGCTGTTTTACTTCAGTGAAATTAAAGAAGTTGCCAATGCTCTCCCAACTAGAGAAAAGTAGATGACTCTTTTTGTTTCCCAAACTCTGCTTAGTTTTGAAGCTGCCCTCTGGGCAATACTGAAATGATGTGTCTTGTGGGGTTTGTATATCTCTGTTGATTGGCTTCATTCTTTGCTGAAGCTGCTGATCTTCACTCTTTTTCCCTGTTTGACTAAGTTATTATTTGTTTTCCAAGAGTGTTTCAGCTGACTTCTGATGCGCTGGGTGAAGAGCTTCCCAGGAAGCATTCTGTGTCTTAGTCCCATTAATATCAACTAGTTTAGCCATGAAAGTGCTTTCAGATTAAAAATAGTTGACACGCTGAATTCAGAAATGGAAGACAATACTTTGACCCAGGGCTTACTAGACTAAGAATATGCTGTGTAAAGATTTGTTAGTGTTTCCCATTTTGATGTTAAAACCTTGGATTTCTTCAGCTATGAGTCTTTTAAGCATCTTTGAACACTTAAATCTTAACAACATCCACTTCAAAATGCAATTTTAATTCCAATTTATTTGAGATCCTAATAAAGCAATTTCATTATTTATAATAGACAAATAGATATATTATTTTCTTTTTTGTCATCTGTGAAAGCAAATATATTCACAGTATGATGCTGCTATTGAATTTGTCTTTATATTTCTTCTTACGAGTGCTGTGACACACTAAGCCAGAAGGACAGCAAGTGCCAGTGGCCACTTCACTGAGGGCAAAATTTTACCTTTTACAGTAATCTGAAGTTCTGTAGTGGGATACTGGATGTGAGGATTGAGAGCCCTCACTTTGAAGCTGTCAGTTCTACACTGTCTTACAGTGCTTTAGATCATCAGGTCTTGTGCTAGCATTAGTCTAGATTTATTTTCAGTAAAAGAGAAATACATTTTCAGTGCTGGTACAATATTACAAATGGATCAAATAAAGGGAGTGACCTCAGATTCTGAGCCCAACAAAAATGGTTCCTGAAGTGTCTGTGAAGTTTCTTTTGAACCCCTGCGTTCCCTGCATGCAGGTTTGGTTCTTAGTTTTAAATAGGGTTCTTGGTTTCCTTATGTAGACTGTTAAGTGGAGATTAGAGCATTTAGCCTTTTAGGCTGCTAGTTTAATTATGGTAATGTGTAGAAGGTATCAGCAAAGCCTGTTTGTCTATGCCAACTAAATTTATTAACTTCAGTCCAGTTTCTAGTGGGCTGGTGCATATCTAAGGCAAATTCCAACAGCAGTGGCATTCACTGTCTCAGCCCAAAACCCATGGAGTGAATAAAAAATGGAAACCAGACTAGTGTTCTGGTTCCTGAGAGTTAAGTTCTTGATAGATGTCTAACCCCTACTATTAGGACTGGGAGACATGAAAGAGGAACCATTCATTTGAGCTGTATTCTTGTACATGAACAGCACACCACGGTCTCCATGGCTGTTACATTAAACTTTGTTACATTAAACCAACATGGGATAAAACGGAGAAGCCCAAATTACATAGAAAATCCACAGAGAAGGCCTTCCTAGGCATGCTAAGAAAGACATGGGCTGAACTACTGGGCTCTGTGGCTGAAATAGGAGAAGCCAAGAAAATACTTATGTTTTGGAGAAGGAAGTCAAGGTAAGGAGGAGTGTGGTGGTGAGAGCAAGCGGGAAAAGCAGGTGGACTGAGAGCCAGCTCAGGAGAGCAGGTGTATAGAACAGGGTGCTTATTAATTTTTTGGAAGTCTGTGTTTCTAATGCTTTTTCTGTCTGTCTGTTTCTCATTTCAGATTGCCTGCTTGGTGCCTGTTGACCAGTTTCAGTTATACAAGAGGCTGAAGTTTGAACGAGGTTTGAACCTTTTGATTTCTATTACCTTCCTTTTTAAAGTGTCAGTGGAGGCAGCAGTATCATGTACTGCAAACACAAAGCCTGTTGGGTGAATTAAGGAAGAGACAGAGAAGATGTCTTTGTTTCAAAATATTTTAAGAACAATCATTAGGTTTGACTGTGGTCCACAGACAAATTTGAAATTATTTCAGTGGGGCAGAATCAACAGAGTGGCCTCTTACTGAAATACCACAATTTTACTCAGGCAACACTCTCAGACTGGGGTGTTGGTTGTGCTGGTAGAACCAGACAAGGTGCTAGAGGCTGGTGCAGGGCACACACGGTCCTGCATGTGTCCGTAGGGATCCTTGAAGCTTCTAGAGGAGACAGACCCTGCAGTGTGATGGGATTTGTGCAAACATCTCTGCAAGAGAGCTTGTCATATGTGGAAGCCTCATGTGCGTTCATCTAGTGGATTTTAATTTTTCCTGAGGGATAATTGCATCCCTCATTACTCAGTAAAGCTTATTAGTAAAGAAGCTTGAAACCAAAGAACTTACTGGGGCCAAGCTTTTCTGTGCCAGAGGTCAAGCTTCTGTTTCAGGAGATGGTTCCTTGCCAAGGCTGGAAAGAAACTTGCTAGTCAGAAAGCTGAAATGTTTTTCAAAGAACTCACTCCATGGTAGCTTGCAGGGAAGTGTAGCTGGGACTGATCTGCCCTGACTGCCTATTTCCAAACTTTCCTTCAAAGACTGCATTTCTGTTCTTGCTTTGCAAGAATGTTTAGATGCAAATAGATTTGGAATGTGCATGAAAAGTTAGGCACAGTAATGCACTTGAAAAGATGGTCAGGTAGAAGAATATATGCTGGCTTTTGGCAGAATCTCATCTGCTATAAGTTATTGTGAATGAGCACAAAGTACAAAACCTGCAAAATGAGTATACCCAGGTATACCCCAGAGTTCATGGGCAGATGCAGAGTGTAGCTGTGATTTGCAGGCACTCAGGCCAAAAAAGAAAATAAATCCTAAACACTGCTTTAATTTTTTTACTTCTCCTATTTTACCTTCTTTTTGTTTATCCTCAGTTCCTTAGGAAGTTCCTCCTCTTACAAGCCAAGCAGTGGCTTGTCTGCAGCCCTAGACAGTGGAAATCAGAACTTGTTAAATCACCATGTTGAAAGGTTAAGAAAGAGAAGCCTTCCTAAAATACATTACTCTGTTTTATGTAAAACCTTTTTTTTTTTTAACTGAAGACTATGAAACTAATGATTTCCTGGTATCTCCTCCTCTGTATCTAACCAAAGCTGAACTCATGATCTTTTGTCCAGCTCCCTGTTACATCTCTTTTTTTCACTGCCTCCTACGCACAGAAGCCTGAAACTTGTCTATTTTTTAAATCATCTTTCCCTTTTCTTCCTTGCCTAAGTCTGACACATCCTCCTCCACCTCCACTGCATCTCATCGTTAGGATTCCAAAATCTGTCCTTTCTCCTCTTTGAGGAGTAAAACTGGCATCCAAGCAGCAGGCTCCAACATGGCCTTTTTACCTTGCCTGTTGGCCCCAGCAATGGATCCAGCTGACTGAGGCCTGGGAGCAACGGTTCCTGCTAACTAAAGCTCTGACCTGGACACCAGCACTAGTCCCAACCCCAGTCAAGGCTGACCTGTTTGCGTGCGTTGGTTGGACTTGGCTTGTTAGCTTCTGCTGGCCTGAAGCTCTGTTCTCAGATCTGGTCCTCACCTGGCAAAGCCTGCCTGACCTCATCAATGCCAACACTGGCCTGACAGTCTCTTTCTGAAACGAGCAATAAACCTGCTGGGGCAGAATTCTGACCCAGAATCTGCTCAGGGACCCCCAGCAGCTGAGATATTTTGTGTGCCTTGAGTCTGTATTGGCCTTCATGCAACCCAACCCTTTTCAAACCTAGCACTGTGGAAACCCAGGCCACTACTGCCCAACTCTCCTCCCTCAAAAGAGGCAGGTACCAGGCTGTCCTTCCTGACTTTTCCTCTGACCAACAAAGCCCTTTATTCAAACCCTTCAGCTTCCTATAATTAGGCCTTCCTCTTTCAGCTTTAGTCTGTTAAGATATGGGCTCTTAGCTTCAGCACCTCCTTTACTTTACTAGAAATGATAGAAATAAACGACCAGCTTCTTAAGTAAGTTGAAAGACTTGCTCTTGCTCTTCTCTGTAGTCTTTGCTCAGACTTCAAGTGATTGGGTAAGCCAGTGCTTCTCACCCTTCCAGATGTTTTCTATTGCGAGATGAATTTTGAGGAAAATTTTGAAGACCTGAAGGACTTATAAATCCAAAAGCTATTTTCCCCATACTCCATCTGTGCTTTATTTTAATAAAATTCATCTCCTTTCTATTTCCCTGTTTTTTTTAAAAAATGACAATATTGCTTGAAAAAATGGTGAGAAGTAATTGGTGTACAACTGTATATCTATAGATGCTTAGTTTAATAGGGAATACACTTAAAGTATGCAATTTCTGGGGGTCTTGTGTTCTCAAGAATGTAAATGTTGTCAGGCTTAAAAACTGATGTTTCTTACATATCTTTAACTTCTCTGCATCCATTGATGACCTGGCCACAGAGCTTCTGTGCAGCGTGTTCTAATAGAAGAAACAGGAATTGCTCTCTGTCTGTTTAGGATGGGGTTGATGTGGTCATTAGAAGGAACAAAATAGAGGAATAGGATGTGGTTAGGACATTAGTGTTATATTTCTATTCCTGTGACAATTGCCCAGTAGGCCCAGTGGTAGATGATGAGAACCTCCATTTTAGTTCATTTTCAAAGGTCGTATTCTTACTGCTCACTGAAAGGCATAGATTCATCCTTTCAATGAGTAGCTCTTGTGAGGCAGAAATCCTCCTTTCTTCAGGGTGCTGCATTTGCCCTGTCTGTCTCCCACATCTCACTTGGCTACATGTTTTGTGAGAACTGGCCAGGTCTCTGCCCAGTGCTGGCACTGGGTGGGAAGGCTCCCGAGAGTGGAGCGAGTGTGGCCGAACGGGTTGTGAGGAAGCAGGGGAAAAGCTCAGGAAAGGAATGGCCCAAATCAAAAGATGGAGCAGCTTGTCAGAGCAATATGATAGCCTCTTTCCTTTTTTTTGGATGCTTCTTTTTAGTTTTCTCATGTTTCACTTGTACTCCATGGTAAAGCAAACAGTAGGAGACAGCGTGGATTGCAAAACACCATCTGTAGGTTCTTTGTGGAGCAGAGGAAGTGGAAGAGGAGGGAGCTTCATCTCATGCATTACATCTTGCTGCAACAAATCTGTAAAAAGTTGAGTAAGATTTACAGCCCAACTCCCCTCCTCCCAGTGGGGTCAAACCCAGACATCCTCTCTTTCATCCAAAAGCAGAGTTGGAGAATTTAGGTTTCCAAAGTTGAGTATGTTAAGCAGCTATCTGCAGGAACTGGACTTTCTCTAATTTTAACTGCTCTTCATCAACAGAGAGTGTACAGAACCTACTGTGTGGGGACGTCAATGCAATAACCAGTCCTAGGTCATGACCTTACCCAGTGCAGAGTTTCTTTCAGGAGACACTGAGGAAAGCTACAGAAATAATGGTTTCCCAGTCAGGACAAAGTATATAAAAATGTAAAATGGCTTGTACAGCCCATCCATGTCACTCTTCTCTCCACAGATGAAGCTTCAAACCCTTTCTTTCTGGCTTTCATTCAGTAGAAAGCAAAATGTTCATTTGTTTGAGGGGGCAAAGGAAGTACATTTAAGACAACAAGAGGGAAGAATGCAACTGGAGTTGTGAAGAGGCTGGAGGTAGATGGTACAGGAGTTTGGCTGGCACTGCCTAAATTATAGATAGCAGCCTTTGCCATGGATGTGGAAATTCTCCACATCTGTCAGAGCACTCTCTCACAGACTTAAAAGTTACCTGAAGTCAGAGCATTGTGTATCTGTGTGTCTGGTATCACTGTTTTTCATGCTGACTGGAGCATTGGCTAGTGATCCCCCAGCCACCTTCACTGTGGGCTACCAGCAACCTCCTGCAGAAGAGCAGTGCAGGCAGGAGGTGTGTACATAGGAGGAGGTGCCTTCAACTATTGCACCAAAATTTGCCAGATGATAGGATATGTCTGGGGTCCTTGTGCAGCATTTTGTTTCAAGTGGGACAGTATTATATCTGCTGCAGGTACTAAAGGACAATGTAATCGCCTGTGACACCTCACAGTTAGGGATTTCCACCTGTTTCTGAGACATCCTCTCCATCTATTTATTTTCAGTGGTGGTACTAGAGAACTCCCAGGGAAGGAGGAGAGGCAGATAGCCCCTGCAGGCACAACAGTCTTTTTTTCTAAGGAAGCTCTGCAGGGTTGGAGTGTTGGACTGCACCTCGTGAACTTGAGCCAGTTGAAAGCATGCATACAATGGGCACTCATAACAGTGAACATGTTTCAGCTGGGTTTCTGTTGCAAGCCCAAATTCCTTGGATAAAGTTTGGGGAGTGAGAGGAGGAGTCAGCATTTATCATTCTCTGCCATGTGGTGATGTCTGTAAATCTGTGTCTCCACCCCAAATCTTGCCTTGACTATTGTTGTAATCAGATACCTGACAAATAATGGTCATATGATAAAGTGAATATTGGAGTCTGTAGATAAAAGGAAAGAAATAATGCATGGGAAGTGACTTAACCTTAATTTAATGACAGTTCTTGTGCCATTTGCTACCTCTGCTACGTTTCAGAAGTCCACCTGGACCCCCAGAGAACGTGGTGCCCTGCAGCTGACTGCCAGAGCGTGTGCCGCGTGGCAGCGGGGGAGGCAGGAGCGCCGGTGCCCGTGGAGTGCCCCGCTTGCCACCTGACCTTCTGCTCCTCTTGCAAGGAGCCTTGGCACCCACAGCGCCTCTGCCAGGAGAGCCTAACTACTCCAGTTCTGACTGAGCAGGGGTAAGAGGGGAGCCACGGGGGCACTGTGGCCTGTCAGCTCTTTCTGGCATGGGGTGCTAGATTTGTGCCTCATATTGCTTTCATAGGATGGCTTCCTTATAACATCTCCGGTGCATCTCTGACACTTTCCATCTCTCCTGCTAAATATAATTCCAGTCTAAATATTAGTTTAATTTTTTTTTTAAACTTAGTATTATTTGGGAACTTAACAAACTTGTGATGCCACTGACACTTCTAGAAGGTGAAGCCCCACAGGGCTTTGAATCTGCCTAAAGGCTTTGTTTGCCTGCTAGAATTATGGATTTTTTCTTACAAAGAAGCCAATACACTAATATTCTGGGATCCAAACTTTGTTTATACTATGATTAAGAAATCACCCCTGCTTAATATTTATAGGATCTTTGCATAGACTGTTCTTAACTCTTCCAGAGAGTGGGTGTAAAATGTCCCATTTTGTGTGAAAAATCTGTTTTATGCCCATTTTTGCATAGGTGTGAACATATTACAGATACAGTTACATAAGACATTAATCTAGAGAAATAAAAAAAGTTTTGTGTTTAGATTATATAATATCTGTGGCCATCCATCTTTGTTTTCAGAATTAGATGAAGTTCAGTCATGTATGTTCAAATTTTTCTATCATTTTTTTGCAAGAAATGAAAGACTTACTTAAACTCTAAGCAGTCTGCTTGCTGGAGACTTCATTGTGTAAGACTTGCCAGAGCCATAATTTTTCTTCTCCAGCTTTGGTCTTTGGCCTTGATGGAGTTCAAGGCTATTTTGCCCAGGTAGGGACAGTACTATAAGTTGCATAATTCGGTCCTATTAAATGAATGGTGCAATCTCTCTTCCAAAGTGCTAATTTTTAATGGTATAGGTGATACATATGTGGGTATAGTAAGTGTTTGGTTTATGTAGCATAAAAGACCAAGGGAATGGAGTGTCACTTTTACCTTATTTTACACCTAGTAGTGAATAAACTTCAGTATATTGTACTGAATATAACCAACTTCACACTTTAATTGCAATACGACAACATCAGATATGCTCTAAAATAAGCACAGTACGTATTGGGCAGGCAGGGGAGCTAAATATCAGCAGTAATTACATTCACATTTCACTTTAATATTTCCCTTCTCTTCCAGATCACTTATTGGAACAGAGACAGAGGCACCAATTAAGCAGTGCCCCGTTTGTCGGATCTATATTGAGCGAAATGAGGGCTGTGCCCAGATGATGTGCAAGAACTGCAAGCACACGTTTTGCTGGTACTGTCTACAGAACTTGGATGTAAGTGCTGCAGAAAAAAACCTAGATAAAGGGTAACGGGGTTGAGCTTGGTCTGAGAGTACAAACTCTCCACAAACTTGTTCATATCTCAGTGTAGGTCTTGGCTCAGTTCAGTGCCTGACTTTCTTATTTTCTTCTCATTCATCAGGTGCTTTTATTTATATCAACATTCCTTTTCTGTAAAGGATTATAGCCATGTCTGTGGGTGCAATGCTAGTTCTTTGAGGGAAGTGGGATAGACTGGTTGCTTTCTGAGGTCCATTCCTGTGCTACCTTTCCTGATTCCATCTTCCAGTGCAGTAAAAATAGTTCAGTTGAGAGCTGGGAAGTATCTTTCACCTGCTGCAGCCACAAGGTTCCAAAAATGGTGTGGTACTGGGTGAAGTGGGTTGTGTTAAGAGCTCATATGGACCAGGTCTCCTTTGCTAATCCATCTCTAGTGCTGTGTTTGCTGAAGAGTTAGGCATGAGGATAAAAATGCTGGATTATGAACATGGATTATGAAGTGCAGGTTGCTGGGTATTTCCCAAGAAATACCAACTAGTCTCAATTCTTATGGACTTCAAGCTTCCTCGCAGGATTAGGAGCACAGGAAGCAATGGTCTCAAGTATAGGACAGCTTCCCTTTTTGGCACAGTGATCAGTAACAACTGTGGGAGTGTGCAGAGGACGTTACCAGCACTTGACATAAAATGGTAGATGCAGTGAGACTTCCTCATTCTTTGTGCTTCCCTTTCTGAGCACGCTGAAGAGGCTTTGCTTAGCTTTTGCAACAGGAGTCTCAGGGCTTGCCCCAGAGTAAGTAGAGTACATGGTGATTGCCTAATGAGGCGCTGAGCTGGAACGCTGGCAGGTTCTCACAGACTCTGCAGACATGCCCTTACCAAGTCTTTCTCAGTTCAAAGGAGAAAGAAGAAGGACAATGTAGTTGTGTGTTCCAAATGTAGTTTTTCCAAATGTGCAGGGTTAGGGGAGCTCCAGGTAGTACCTCCAGAGCCAAGAGCAGGGCTGACAAATGGGAGAGGAAGCAGCACCGGGTTACAGTGCAGTTGTCTAGGGGAGGGTAATGCAGGGCTTGAGTCACCTTCTGAAGAAAGGATTAATTATTTAATAAGTATTACTGGGAAAAGAGAAGGAAACTGGTATTTTCTGCTTTTTAAATTTTCCTGTTAAACCTAGGAAGAAAATCACTGTAAAGTTTAGGGGCAGCAGGAGAACAGCAGGTAGAAATACCTGAGGAAGATGATCCCTGAGATTGCTAACTTTCAGAAATATCTGTTGTTTACAGGCTACTTAATCATCACCAAATTACAGGCTAGGTACTTGTGCAATAGTTGCGATGAACACGCTTATGCTTTTTAAAAGTGGGGGAGGAAAGACTCTGTGCTCCCAAACACACCACGCTTTTTGAAACTGTAAAAGTTTCTCTAGACAATTATTTGGGAGACAGATGAACTTGTCTTCTGGCAGTTGGGAATTTTAAAGCAATGTCAGGAAAAGTTGTATTTCCAGTCCAGTCTCGAGCCTCTCCGTGCAGTACTGTAACCTGCTCTTACAGCTTCTCCTTTTGTTTTTCAGAACGATATCTTCCTGAGGCATTACGACAGAGGCCCCTGCAGGAACAAGCTGGGCCACTCGAGGGCTTCGGTGATGTGGAACAGAACTCAGGTGTGCTCCTAGGCAGCTGAGCAGAGCCCCCACACAGGCATGAAGCAAAGAGATTTTACCCTTCAGTGAAGGACCAAGATGATTTTTTCCATGTTTTTGTCTGTTTTTTTGTGACCTGTGCTGTGCTTATGCATGCAAATGTGTATTTTTTGTTCCCACCTTAGCTAAATACCTGTTTTTCCCCACGATGTCTTTCAGGTTGTGGGGATCCTCGTTGGACTAGGTATCATAGCATTGGTGACCTCTCCCTTGCTGCTCGTGGCATCTCCGTGCATCATCTGCTGCATTTGCAAATCCTGCCGAAGCAAAAAGAAGAAACACAGCCCACCAACAACCTAAAACTCTGTGTCTGTATGAGCCTCCATCTGTACAGCATATGTATGTGAGAAAGCACAATGGTTGTATGTCGGTGCCATACCTACCAAATAATACTCCCTTTTGTGCCAATTCTTGGGCTAAGTGCCTATTCTTTACAGGCCACTCTATCACTAACAAGTCCCAGTGAAAAGTTCAAATAATTGTGCAGTACATGTGGTAGAAGTTTTTTCTTTTTTTCCCAAAAGGAAAAGGGGACACCATTCAATAGTTCATACCCTGAAACAGGAGCCACTTTTTGAGGCTGGTAGAACTTCACCATCTTCTGTCAGCTGCACATGACTTGATCCTGCAGCATTTCTCTGCCATTGCAGACCCTGTTGTTACTGTCATGCCTTCTGTTGGCTCTTGGTGACACTTCTGATTTCTCAAAGTTGTGGGTACTTTATAAAAGGAGGAGAGGGAAAAGGCTGATTAAGTTCTGCCTGCTGCCTTGTATCTCATTAAAGGTAACAAATGGTTGAGAAAACATACTTGACAGTTTCCTGTCAACTGGCTGTCACAGCATTTCTTTCAGCATTGAAAACAATTTGCTTTATACTATTGATCTCAACTGCAGAAGTAAAACTCAACAAAATGTTTCTAAGATAGGACTGTCTTTTGAGAAATGGGACTACCTTGAGAAGGCTGTTATTTTTGTCAGATCAAACATGATGTATCTACTTTGAAATTTTAGGGGTGTGCATATTTCCTTGCCTTGGACACCCCTTTTGTCAGTAACTTGGCTGTAGTAAACTTGCCATGAAGCTAAAATTTTGAGAAAGGCCATGATACAGCTTGTGTTTTGTGCACAGAATTGGGATCTTGGCTGTGCATAGGGGGGCTGCATGTACGTGGATATAGCAAGCAGATAATGCCCAGTTGATTTTTTAGGCAGTCACTATAATTTTTCAGCAGTTTAAATGTGGTGGCAGCAAGAAGCCTGTTAAAAACTGACTCCAACCAGGCTAAGCCAGACCCTCGTTGAACTTTATGGACCTGCTGAAGTGAATGCTTGAGAAATGCTGTGTAAATGTCATCTCCATCCATCAGTGGGTATTTCTTCTGTCCTACTCAAGGTTAACAAACTCCTTTACCAATAAGTTTTAGTGGCTTGAAATCTGAAAGGCTGTCATTTAATGAACCCTTTGTTTTAATTTGGTGCCTCACCATCAAACTGGGTCAGACCCTGGTATCAGTTACACCAGTATACGTTCACTGAAACCTCACTGTAGAGCTGGAGTCACCCCAGGCTCTGCTCCATGGTGTTTATTTCCTCGGTGGCTGGTGCTCCTCACAGCCCTGGCTGGTGGTGGTGTTTGTTCTGGACCGCGGTCCGTGCGTTTTGGGTCTGTGGGAATGGAGCTGAGCTTGCCCTGCACAGCCTGTTGTAATTCCAGACCCGTGTGGAGCAGGGCTGCAGGGTCAGGAGAGGTGTTGGGCTCCCCTCAGCCCATGGCGCCGTGGCCGAGCCTCAGGAACTTGCCTTCTTGGCAGCTGGAAATGTGACCCTTTTTTTGTGTTTAACTTCCCTCTCTGGTTACTGTAACAGAGGTGGTAGATGTTCTTATTTTAAGAAAGTGTAGTCTGTTGAGCAGACTAGCAGGGACAAAAGCCTTAAATGATACTGTTTCACTTTTTAATTGATTTATTTTATAAATACTGCCTGACTTTGCTGCCAGCCCTGGCTGGAGGTCAGGCAGTGCTTGCCAGTGTGAAAAGCTGTTTTTATTCTCCATCCACAGCTCTGAAGGGAAGCAGAAATAGTCAGTACATCCTCACTACCGAGTGCAATGCAGGCATCTGCCTTTTATAATAAATAGAGAATGTCTTCTGTATGTGTTTTAAGAGCAGTAATGGTAATGCTTGGGGGTACTTGTGACAGATTAAAGTGTCCAGCCATTGGCTTTGCACTATTTTTCTACCTACGTTTTTATGGCACTACTGTCATTCCTATTTTATTTATGAACTTGAAGTTGAGAGTCTTACTTTAACGAAGCCTCAAGGACAAAGACACAGGAGCTGTACAGCCTCTTTAACCATAACCAGTGTTGCAATGTACCAGTATCCTCTGCATGTTAAAATCTGTGGGGTTTTCATATTTTGTGGTCTTACCTACATCCGATTCACCCTCTGCTAGCCTGGTTT
>NW_008623573.1:177586-192266 GCF_000691845.1 Merops nubicus | reverse complement strand
CTCGTTCCCTTTATCCTGTTTTTGCCATTTGCCTAATGGAATGAAGGTGTCTCATTTTTTTTTCATTAATATTGTTGTGTTACTGAAACTGCCAAATTCTTCCCTCTGTTAAAGAAATGCAACTGAAGGGGGCTGTCATGCCTAGAATGCACTAATGACCACGAGGTTAACAAATATGATTTGTTACCCCTACTTGAGCAAATTTGTAATACAAATTCAAGCTTTTTCAATTCCTCGAATGTTCCTAAAGTTAATGCAGATCTCTTCCTAGGGTGGGAATTTGTTGAAATGTTTGGGAGGATAATATTTTATGACAGCATTGCACACGTGTGTAGCTGTGAAATCTGGGAGGGCAGCCCTATTCAGTTTATTTTTGACTCCCCAGTTTGAGTTCAGGGTAACCCTTTCAGAGAGTGATTCCTACCAAGCAGAAGCAGGGTCTGCCTTTTCTAGAAACATTTTAGAGCTTAAAAGAGAAGACTTACAAAGATTATTTTTTTTAAAAGACTGTGTCTGGTGCACGATGTATCCTGGCTTTTCATTCCACAGGGATACTCGAGTGTGTGGTTTAAGCAGACCCTGACCTGGCCAGCTAACTCTGCTGAGTAGAGACAAACTGTGCTGAAGTGCTGGGAGCAGGAGGGCCCTGTTGCTTTCTTTTCCAGAAGGCAGCTGTGTGGCACCAATTGGTCATGCTCACAGTTTCCAGAGAACCATTTTAGTGAGAACCTTTTTACAGTGTTGGTTTTCTTTTGTTTTCTTTTGTTTTCTAACTTCATTAGAAAAATTGAAGTAACTTTGTAAGAGATTTCTTGCAAGCATGACAAATAATACTAACAGAGATTAGGGAGAAAGAAACAGAAACAGGACTCCAATTACTTGTGACTCTTCTAAATCAATGTATTTGTAAATCCATCCTCTTGAACTCCATCTGTCTGAGGTGGTGCATGTTAGTACCAGGCTCCACCCCTCTTACCATCTCTCTTCTTTCTCCTGTGGCAGGTGGCTGGTGTGCAGGTAGCACCCAGGGGAGAGCTCAGGGTACTGTGCAGGAGCTGGGCTCTACAGCACATCACCCATCCTGGCTCCACCACCAACTGGCCTGCACTGGGAGGAGGCCTTTAACCACTGAGAGAGGCCTTGGAGTGTTTAGGCTGGTTACATTACACTGATAATGTCCACAGATGTCCATCTGCTGTGGAGGACAGACGTGGCAACTACAGTATTCCCTCTGAACCAAGGGCATTCAGCCCTTCTGAAAATTGGGCTCTAGATGGCTAAAGGTCAGACCTCTAAAATTAGAGACGAGTGCTAAAATTTGGATTGTCAGTGCAGTTGGCCACACATTTTCATGGCCACATATCTCATTGTCGTTTCCCAGCAGTCACTGGAGCTGTGTCAAATACAGCTGAGGATCCAACTTGGCACCTCATGTCCTTGTGTTAAAGTGAGATGATAATACCTGCTTCCAAACCCACCTGTCAATAAAAACACTTGCCATGCTACAGGGCAAGTACTTCCCTGCAGTATTTATTCTAGAACTGTGGGAAATGGTAAAACCTGCTGGTCAGTAATTGATGGCTTATTAATGGTGCATGGGGTTATCTACCCCAAAGAAGGGCATGGGGGGTAACAGTGATTAATGTTTCTACAATGCTTTAATGATGCTAAATGCTGCTTACTGTTCCCTGCCCAGTAACACTGCATAAAGTCCAAAGATAACTTTAAAATGTACATAATTTTGACTTGAATTAACTAAGAGAAATGATTACCTTCATACTTGCTTGAAGATATACAAGTGGACAGAAATCAACTGCATTTCCACCCTGGGACAATGAAATAGCTTCAGGGTGCTGTGTTTTCTGGTACCACAGTGGGTGGCTGTGTTGTAGTACCTGCTGCTTTAAAAATTTGACATCAGTTTTGCACTGTAATCTCCTTCTCCCAGTCACTCTCATCCTTCTCTACTTCCGTTAAAGATTGTATTTTTCATCCTCCATCTCAGGCCAAAGAGTCCTAGAGTGAAATTACTAGATTCCTTTGTATGAGGATGAAAACCTTCCAACAATTTTCTTACAGGTTTTAATAGGAAATTTGGTGCTGAGGTAAGTGACCAAAGACAGAAATAACAAATTTGTCTTGTTTAGAAAAACTCATTCATACTGAAGAAGTTGTCCTGAAAGACCTAAATAAGGACTGATTTGTTAGAGCTCGTAGGTGAAGGAGCCCTACAGCTTTTGAGCTTCACAGGAGGGACGCTTCTGTTGTCAGCAGATGGTTTTGGAAATGGACTGGGAAGAAAAATCGACATCCTGCATACACACTTTTATTATATAAATCAAAAAAGCTTCTCTTGTATGGCTTCATATTTTAGGGAGTCGAACACCCTGGAGGCTTTCTAAGGTATACTTGTATAGTAATATTATTTTTAAAATACAGTAAAAGAGCTGAACAGAGTGTCAGTTACAAAACAGTTGTGAGATACCTCTCACACCTGAGCGTGTAGGATCAGACCTTAATTTATGTAGCTTGCAATAAAGATCTGAAAATTTACCTCTCCTGGAATCGTGAGAGTTGATTCTTCTGTGGTCTGCTGGAAGGTGAACTTACTGCTAGGATTCTGGAAAACTTCAGTCTGATTTTTAGTCCTCTAGTTAGTGAAGTAATGAAGTGAGAGCTGAATGATTTTGCTGGACAGGAAGCCCAAAGATCTGGTTTGTGTCACAACACTCAACTTACTCAGAACCAATGTGTTTTTGTAATTGTAACTTATAAAATTTATGTATAACTTATGATTAGGAATGATTAAATATTAATTTTGAAGTATCATTGCCTTTTATCATATGATTTATTTTAGTTGCATTTATACTGGAAGCCTTTCCTCTTCTTCCTGCAGAGAAGGTCATGGTGTTCCTGGCAAGGTGAATTCCTGTGATTTGGTGCAGTCCACAGTAAATGTTTACTGATATTTTTTACTTATATCAGAGGTTTTGTTGTGATCTCTAAAGTTGGTTCTTTGAATCAAACAAATTTCTGTTGTTAGAAAAGGTATTTTCCTAGCAATGGGCTTTATTGATCATCACAGCTTGGGCTTTACAAGATGATACTGTTTGACAAGGTCCATCAGCTTTTTAGAGAACAAAACCTCATTCTTCACCCTTCCTCCCATGAGGATTTCTCTTCTCTTGACTGAAAATGAAGAACTTCAGTCATTTGCTTGTGCCTTCTGGATGTCCAAGCAGAAGCAGCAGCTTCTGGTGGCCACGTGCCAGGAGATCCCAGGCAGGTTGAATGTGTGATGCTGCTACACATGTGCAACGAGTTGCTTAAATTTCAGGAAGGTGCCTGAGCTTTGCAGCTTTCTGGGGCTCCAGAGCTCACCCAGGCAGCCTCAGGAGCGTCTCCAGCTGTAGGGCATGTGTGCTGGGGCTGTCTCCACGTGTGCTAGTGTGCGTGTCCCAGAGTTTGGGCAAGGTCCCTGTCTCTAGCCGGACCTTTCCAAAACTACCTGCCCACCCCCAAAACTCCCAAAATTCCACAGCAAATCTCTCTTCCTTTCATTTTCCAGTCTGTGCTACTGGCCTGTTTCAGTTTCAAAGAAACCTCTAGTTCAGGTGAGTTACTTGGAGCTCAGCTGGTCTAAGTGAGCAAGCCTTGTGGAGGAAGAGAAGAACTGTTATGTACCATGCTGATCACGGGCACCAAGGGGCACCCTGTGAGAACCCTTTAACTGCCCCTACATCACTTATTTCCAAAAAACAGGGTGTTTTTAAATAGGTGTGATTGAAGTGTCCGAGTCTGGCACCAGGGTGTGTTTCTGAGCTCTGGGTTTCCCCAGGCTGTTCCCAGCTCTCCCACCTCTGCTCAGCTGAAGGTCTCCTGGCTGGACTGATGCTGCTTTTGGGGGGTTGTGTTTGAAATAAAGTCCTGGCTTGAGAGGAGCAGGAGAGGGGACACTGTTGCTGTGAATTCCTCACGGTTGAGGAATTCCTCCTCAGTGTCTAGGATGTGGTTTCCCCAGTACCTCTTTAGGCTTACATTTGGTTTATCTGTTGTTTTTCTTTTCTTTTCCTCCAGATAATACACTTTCTTCACCACTTTTCTCCTGGTGAAGGGCAAAAGGGTTTGATCTTTGTAAGATTTGTTAAAATATTTTTGTGTTTGTAAGAGGAAAGCTGACATGTAAAGAAATAAGTGCTTTTGTAAATTTTTTGTTGTATGATTCAGCATTTAAGCGTTTTACAGATGCAATTTTTTGCACTCTCTCTGCATATATTCATTAAAAAATGTATTTATTTTCCATCTTTAAGGTTTACTTTGGGATTTTGTTTCTTCTAATGTTATAAAATGCAGTATGTGCAACATTAAAAAATTAGTGTAAAGACAGTCTCATCTTGTAATTTTTAACTGCCTTTAAAGAGTTGAACATAGGGAATTTATTGGAAGAACTTGGATACATCTGGGGTGCTTTATGGGAATTTTGAGGATGAATGAGGATAGAAGAGGTAGGATCAGAATCCTGACTCTAACTTCTCAAAGCTAATGACATTAAAGTCCTCTGCAAGAGGGTGGGGCAGGCTCTGGGTTGGCTCCGAGTGCAGGTGGCACAGCAGAGGTGGCGGTTGTTCTCCAGAGGTGGGGTGCAAGGTTACTATCAATCTGCTCCCTGGCAAAGTCTGGTGGAGACCATGACCTGGGGCACACCAGGAGCAACCTGGAGGTGCTGGGGCTACCCCAGGTTGGGAGGAAGGACACGTGGGAGGCTGCACAAAGAAAATTTGGCGGTTTCAAACCTTTCTTTCTGTTCCCTTGCTCCCTCAACGCTGCCTGTCCTTGCAGCAGAACTGGGCCTCCTGCTGTGTGTTTCTGAAGGACGTGAGGAAACGCTACACCCTGCTGTGTAATCTCAGATAAACGTGCTCCTTGGGGTTCTCACACACCCTCGTCCTACAGGGCTCAACATGAGACAATCACAGCTGTGTTTTGGGCATCATGTACTAAGGTGACGGCTACTAGTAAATATTTCCAGCTTAGCCACAGTTCCTCTGCACCCAAAGGCAGCATATTCCACCTGAGTGACACATCCTTGAAAACCCAGTGTGCCATCTGCAGGGCTTTTCACCTCAACAGATTATCTGAAAGGTCTGGAGAGTTTTGCCTCTGAGGACACATTTTCAGGATAGGAATTGAGGAAAGTGTCACAATTGTCACTTACAGCTCAAAATTTTGGTCGTGCCTGCACAATTTCTTTGCCCCCACCAGTTTGCTTAGAGTAAATTCACAGAGTCATTTCATTTATTTACTTGGTTTTGTGGCCGAGGCTCTGGGCTTGTCCTGTGCATACACGACAGAGCGGTGGCAGTGCAGGGGTCCACACGGCAGCACAGGTGACATGTTGCAGCAGACTGAAGGTTTCCAGCACAGCACTTCCCTGCAGAGGCTCTTGCCCATTACCAAGGAGCTGGGAGCTGGCTTTGCAGTGGGGACGTGTCAGTCCTGTCAGAGTCCTGATGGACACCAGCTGCTGGCAGCCAACGTGCCTGGTGCCCTGCCAGCCTAGCGGCTGCTGGTGGTGGGCAAGCTGCCCGGCTCCCCACCTGGTAGACAGTGAACTGCCAGTTCCTCAGCCAGCAACTTGGAAGAAAAACCCCGACAAGTATTGTGCAAGCAAAATTTGACACTTCTGAATTTCCAGTTTTCATCAGAGCAGGACGTCCAGACGCCCCACAACTTCTATATGATCACATCTTATTCCATCCATGCTTGTTCTTCAGCAGAAGTGGGAACCAATTGCCACATTCAGTTCTCTCTCTTCAAGTGTGTGGGGAACTGGTACTTGCCACAACTCCTGCCAGTGCAAACATCTTCTGACCAGCTTTGGGGAAAAAAAACAGTCAGTGGCTTCAAACTGGATCCCAATGCACAATTTTTCCCGTGGTTCCAATACTTGTAATGAAGACTAGTTTCCTCAACAGCCTTTTATTTCAGAGATATTTTTAACCAAATAACTGGATTTTAAACTTGTGTTTTTTGAGATTGCAAAAGGTGCCATTTACCTCCTTAACCTGTGTGTGTAGAACAGCCACACACCCACCCAGCCCCACACCTCCTTCTGCACAGGGGTGAGGGTTGCCCTAAACACCACCTGATCCATCCTTCCAGCCTGACAAACAGCACCCACGTCACCCTTGTCACACACCTCCTCTGGGCTCCCAGCAAGTGGGTTGACATTTTTGCTCCAGGGTGACCCTGTGTGTGGTGCTGCCCACTCTATTATCATTCCATCACGTTTCTCCATGGGGCTTGTTCCTGAGGATGTTTTCCTCATCCCTCCCTGTAGGAGGGGGTGGCCTCTCAGAAGGGTTGTCCTTGTGGGTACGTTTCCCAATGGCCTTTGAGCCTGGTGCCTGCATGGCAGCTCCTTTCTCTTTCCAGCTCTACAGCTTTTCCAATCTAAAACTTTTGAGTTTGTGAAAACCAGAAGTAGTTAAAAGTTACAACAAAAAGCTTTCTCTTGATTTTAAACTTGTGAGGAATATCCTGAAATGAAAAAAAAACAAAAACAAAAACAAAACAAACCAACAAAACCCCCAAACCACTCACAAAATCAGACTTTCCAGAGCACACACTTCTCATCTGGTACCATGGGTGACTTCTCACATAGGATGTCTCAGGCTGAGCTTCTCAGCCCAGAGCCTGGCCTGTCAACTCCTGTGCAGTGAGTGATGTCTCCATTAACTGCCATGCTGAGACTCAGGGGTCTCCAACAGGGAAACTCAGGGCTGCAAATTCATACTGTGATATTCAACATAGAAATTAAATCCTTCCTTGTCATTCCTTTCCCTGACCTGAGCTTTAGCAGGGCTAGCAAGTGTTGCACCACACAATAGGCACGCTTCAAAACTCAGTGAGGATGCTGGGATAGCTGGCAGAGCTTGTGAGCAGCAGCCCAGTGTCCACATCTGCCCAGAGAAGTGCCTGTGTTTTATCCAAAATGGGAAAATCGCAGCATCTCTGACTTCCCAAGCTGAGGCTGCAGAAAGTTTCCGCAGAAGGGTTAGAGCAAAGCCTCAAAGCAAGAGGACCCCTGGTTGTCTTCTTCTTTAACAGTGTCATGTAGCAAAGAAATGAAAAATCCTTCCTGATGCTGACCTCTTATTAGCATAATCCATTAGCGGGCACAGTGGGGAATTTTTCTTGAGATCTGTGCCAGTGCCAAATTGTCAGACTTTGAGAGAGCCTGGACAACGGGCCAATTAGTGAGTAATTGGCTTTTCCTGGGTCTTGGCTAACAAACTGAATTTAAGCCCAGGTGAGGGGGTGTTGCTGCCTGTCGTGAGAGGCAAGAGCTTCCTGCTGGTGGGGAAGCTGTCTTGGGAGCTCTTGGATTTCCCATTGTGTTATGAGTATTCTATTGCTTGGTTGGGTCTGAGAGGGGAGTCTGTGGGTCAGGCCCCAGGAAGAGGACTTTGGGGAACGTCATGTGAAGGTGCTCAGGAGCAGCACTCTAGATAATGGAGCAGGTAGCTCAGGATCTTGAATCTAGCTCAGCTGCATGTCTCTTACAAAAGCTTTCAGGTTTTTATAGCTGTACCTGTTCCCATTCAGAGGCTTTTTCCTCCTGGTCTTCCCAGGAGCCCCAGGCAGAGTGGACAGTGAGATATGAGATAGGAAAGATCCAGGGAAGACTGGCATTGATGTCTGCTTCCCTGGGGGGCTGAGGCTTGACTGATCTCTCTCTTTCTGCTCTCAGTGCTGCCAGGAGAGGGGAATTCATCTGTTTTCTGGTGTGCTCGAGTCAATTCTGCTGACCTAGCACTCTGCATGTTTAGCTGTTGCCTGGAAGGGGCGTTGTTCCTGATGGTGTTTCAGCTGGAGAAGCCTTGCAGTGTATCTGCTGCCCAGGGGAGCTGAAGTCTGGAGTGTTACAGTGCCAGGGGCACTACAGGGTGACGGTGCCATTTGAAAAGCAGAATCAGAATGGAAAAGAAACTTCTAGCTTTGTTCAGGCTGTGAATACAAAAAAGGTGCTCACTAGTTAGTTAAAGGTGTGCTGATTAAAGGTCACCTGGTAAATATAACCATCTCACTAGCTCTATTTATGAAGATGAGTGATATTAAATACCTCATAAATATATTCTTTCAGAAGTGGGTCAGTCCCTCACAGCCCTCAGTGCTTGTCGGTTTTCTTTCTGCCCCTCTTTCCAGAGAAGCAGCAGAGCTGCTCCAGCTGCTGTGGAAGAAGTGGCTGTGCTGTGGCTGGGTGGTGTGGGTGTGCAGCAGCAGTGGTGCTGAGCTGCCTAGCTGGGCACAGCTGAGGTGGTGGGACTCTGGTCCAAGATGCTTCAAACTATGGGATGTCTAACTAGCATCCGAGCTCTGGTAACCTCAACACTAACTCTTATTTAGGCTTTTCTCCTACTGTTTCACCTTGTCTGATACTCTCCCTGCTGCATGCTGTGCTTTCACATCAGCTTAAAAGCTGATCTCTGCTTTGGGGAGCAGGTTCTGGGTTGTGCACCCCCAGGGGAGCAGTGGCTGGGGTGCTCTTGGTTGTGCCTGTGCCAGAACAGCCTGTCCACTTTGCAGATCAGGAGCAGATCTACCAGCTACAAAAATGACTTTTGATGTTATGGTTCAGCATGTTAACCCTGCCTCCAGGCAGCCCCTGGGCTGTGTGAGTGGGGCTGTGCCCTCTGCTGTGGTGGGGAGGCTGGACAAGGGCAGGGGAGCCCCAGCGTGATGGGGACAGGCAAAGAGCCCGCTGGGAGGAGAGATTCACCTGTGCAGCACTTCAGTGTTCTTTGGCTCTGGCACTTGGCCCAGCTGGTAGAGCTGCTCTAGAGGACTGCTGTGCCTGAGCTCTGCAAGAGGTGGTGGCTGTGCCTCCTGGGCAGGGCTCTGCTGCTGCACAGGAGCTCACCTGGGGCCATTTCATCGCTTGGACAGGGCCATCCATGGTGAGAGAAAGGGAGAATTTTGTTATGGATTTACTCATTTCACTTCTCCCCTTGTGCAAGAGGTGACTTCTTTTAGCAAACACTTAATTACAGCTAGATGAGTCAGTAAAGCTATCAGTGTACTTAAAGTGTGACCAGTTTAGGGAGAAACTGTGGACAGAAGGGTCTGAGGCTGCAGAGGTGTTTGGGAAGATGCTTGAACATGGCTGTGGCAGCTTTTTCCCAATGTCCTGGGCTCCAGCTGGGGACCTGAACAGGACATGTGGAAGATATCTTGTGAAGTACCTTCTGAAGAAGTATTTCACTGCCATAGAGTCTCTCCTGCCTACCAGGACTCTGGTCAGAGCTGCTTCCCAGCTGCTCCTGGTGGGACAAGGCCACTTCTCCAAGCCCCTCCAAAGCCCCCTGCAGAGAACACAAACCTGACTGTAGAAAGGGGAAGAAAGAAAAACACTTTCAAAGCAGAGAAAGGCAAATGCATGTGTAGGAAAAGAAAATCATGGGAGTAAGACTATTATTTTTGTTAATTTTGATGAGATGACTCATTTCAGCTGCCAGAGCTGAAGCATATGGGATCAATCAAAAGAATTCAAAGAGAGCATGTATGTAAACAACAGGGTGTAAGTCAGAAAGAATTGAGTATGTGCCTTAGTTAATTCAAAGCAAAACCCTAATTCTAAGCTTCTGGTGGCTTGTAATCCCTCTGAGCATTTTGGTTACTCTTCCCAGCTGTGGCTTGGGTTTGGATGGCCTCAGGCCAGGGTCTGTGGTTGTGCTTTGTGTTATGTGTTCGTGTGAGTCCCTCTGCAGCCAGTCTGGTCTGTGCCTGTGTGTAAACTTCTGTGGGAGAAGAGCCCTGCATGGTGGTGGGCACAGGCTGCTGAGGTTGCATGTTTGCCTCCCTCCAGCAGCCTCTATTGTTAATGCCCCCCAAGGAGGGGAGGGTGGTGCCTCCCTCCTCTGCTGAATACTCGTGTCTCCTCCTGGTCCTGTGCCCGTGTTTTGGATGTTCCTGATGCATGGCTGGACCTAACCTTCCAGTTAAAATCCAGGGAAGCCTAGTGGTGGCTTTGCTGTGTGAACAGTACACACCTTCCCTCCTGAGTAACTCCAGCAGACCCCGGAGGCTGTGCAGGTCAGGGTGGGGGGTTACAGCAGTAAATGGCCATGGAGGCTTCCCCAGCACAGGCTGGGGTGGTGCCCTGTGGGGAAGCACATGCCCCATCCTATCCTCTGGTAGGAAGGTGTCTGCAGCTCCCCTCTTTTCCCTCAGACTGAGTTTTACAGGAGCAGCAAAGTACCACGTGCTCCTCCTTCCAGGGTTTTGTCAGGCTGTGTCTGTCAGTAAGGTGAGGTCCTGTGGGAAGGATTAATACTAGTGGCAACCAGGATTACTTCTGGCAGTGGAGGTGTTATAAACCCCATTATTCACAAGTTATTATGTAATCATATAGGGTATCATTTTATGTAATTATCATTAGCTAGCTATTTATATTCACATGGTGACCTTGGGACACCTGAGGTGACCCACTTCTTCCCAGAAATGATCACACTCCAGCATATGCAAGGCTAAAATACATGGCAGTTGTCCAAGGGCTGGAGAAGCCCAGGGCTGATAAGGGGCTGGGGCTACAGAGGACATTGCTTAAGTGGGAGAAGGTGAAGATATTTTGTTTTTTATAGAACGTGTTCCCCTGACCTAGACTTATTTTTTGAGATGACAATAGTTTTGGCTGAAGTTGTCCTCTGCTCCTTGTTACTGGATTTTACCCATCCAAAGGTTCCTGTGAAGCTGGCACTAACGTGAGTCTGCTGGAGCTACTGCATCAAGTAGCATATATAGTAGAGCTTCCTCTCCAGGATTTGCTTGTAAAAATGGATGCTAATGTACCAGGAAATATATCATTTATTTCTAAACAGGGTTCAACTAGGAACCCTTTGCTCTGTTTCATGCTATATTCTTTGTGCTTTGCTTACATCATGTGCTTTGAGAGAGCAATGGGGCAAAGATGTACAGGTCTAAGCTGGGAAAGAGAAAGGAAAAAGAAACAAACTCATTAAGGTGGAAAAGACCTCTAAGATCAAGTTCAGTCATCAACCCGACATTACCATGACTGCTAAACCCTGCCCTGGAGTGCCATGTCTACACAGTTTTTGAACATCTCCAGGGATGGTGACTTTACCATCTCCCTGGGCCAATGCCTCACCACTCCTCCAGTAAAGAAACTCTTCCATTTAATAGGCATCTAAACCTCTCCTGGTGTGACTTAAGCCCATTTCCACTCATTGTGTTGCTTGTTACTTGGGAGAAGAGACCAGCCACCACCTCACCACAACCTCCTTTCAGGTATCTGTAGACAGCAATAAGGTCTCTCCTCAGCCTCTTCTCCAGACTGCACAACCCCAGTTCCGTCGGCTGCTCCTCACAAGCCATGTTCCCGAGATCCTTCACCAACTTTGTTGCCCCTCTCTGGAAATGCTGCATGGGATGTAGGAGTCTCATGTTTATTGCTGTCGTACCCACGGGTATCATTTGATGCATTTCTGGTACTAGCTGGTAATGCTGGGAACCAAATGCAGGTAGGTCTGAGGAGTTCTGCCCTGCTGTCATGGGAGGTCCCCAGAGGTCATGCTGAGTGAGCCTTTCCCTTTTGGATCCTCCACAGGGCTAGGACAAAGCCCTGTATTGACATCTTGGACATTTCAGTGTCTAATCATTTTCCCCTTCTCCAGCCTTTTCAAGGGAATTTTTAGAGCCTGTTTTGGGGCTTCAGATGGGTGCAGCTTCCTTGAGCTAACCTTGCAGAGGGGGGTCCTGGCCACTGAATACCTTCTGCCACGTAAGACTTGTAGGCATTTGACTTGAGCATTGTTGTGAATCCTTGAAGGATCATGGGAAGCTGTGTTCATGTCCTTGTCCCTCCACACTCTCCTCCCCTGCTTTCCCACAGCCTCTCGTGTGTGTCTCAGGGAAGGGTGAGGCTGAGACACTGGACAGAGCCATGTCCCTGCTCCACAAAGCAGGACACCATTCCTTGGGGTGCAGTCTCACCACAGTCACACACTTAGCTACAACTGGGCCATGTCTGGAGACTGTCCACAGTGACCACGAGGATCTTACTTGGGCTTCAGAGGGGCTTGTGTGCCCCACTGCCTGGCTCCTGGGGCAGCCCATGGTCTCTGGCTTACCAAGCACCTGCTCCCCACATGTGGAAAGAGAGGGGAAGGAGGGGATGGGGCTGTGCCAGCTGCTGGATCATGTCCAACTCTCTCTTCTCTGGCCTTTAACAAGAGTGGGACTAGAAATGGGATGTCCTTGTGAGGTGTGGCCCTACAGGGACTCAGCCCCAGCCGTTTCCCCTTTGCAGTGCTGCTTTGCAGCATGGCTGTGTCCAGCCTCCTTCCCCCCTGCCTGCAGTGGGTCATCCTCTGGAGACAGGAGCAAATTCAGCAGGTTGAAATAAGGAGGTTGTGTCCTCCAAATGCCATAAATTCTGACACATCCCAACATGGTTTAAGCTGCTGGGGACATGCAGCTTCCCACGAGCTGAGACCACAAGGATTTTAACATGGGTTGCTGTGCACTTGAGCTGTGATGTGTGGGGCTCTGAGGGAGCAAAGTGGAGTTCATTCCTTTTCACTCGAGTTTAAAAGATGTTTCTCTGTATGGGGACTTTCACTATGACTTTCAGGAACTAAGCCTTTGCAAGTCTGGAAATAACCTGGCTTTCCCTTCTGTGCTCAAGGGCTCTCTGGGGACTTTTCTGTGCAGCCTGCCCTTATCTGCAAGTATGGTCCAAGGCAATGGTAAGGAGTAGGGTCAAGGGGGATTGCTGATGGTCTTGCCCCCCTGCCAGGCAGCTGCTTTCTCAGCAGAGCAGAGAACCAACCCAGAGGTTTTGGCCAAGCACCGTTGTAGAGCCAAATCTGCATGTGTCCCCTGTGACTGGAGGAGCAGCCACCATGCTGAGGGCTGGGACTGCCCCTCCCAGCAGCTGCTAAATGAAACTGCTGAATGCACCCAGGGCTTTGCCCTTTAGAAAACTAATACCTGGTTATCTCTGGGTGGGGACCAGAAAATAGAGTTACACTTTTCCTGCTAAAAGCTCAGTTTTATTCTTGGCATGACCTCTGGAGGGTTTGGAGAAGTACAGGTCTGGCAGAATGACCTCTGAATGTTTCAGCCTGTTGGCAGCACTGACAGCTGTCTACTCTCATCACCTTCAACGGGACTGGGGCTCTGGCTTGGAGATCCTGAACCTCCCCACAAACGTCCCAGCCCTGCCCAGGGGTGTCCTGCTGCAGAGGGCTGCTGGTGCAGCTCCTGCTCCTGCAGAGGGGAGATAAGATGTGGGGCTTCCTCAGCTGTGGGCTCTCTGGTGTAAGTGTCAGGAGTCGGGGAAAGGAGAGGACAGAGAAGGAAGGTTAGGAGCACATGATGCTAAATTAATCTGGTGTCAAAGGGGAATTGTAACTTGAGCTTTGGCTGTCCCTCAGATCTCATCCCTCCTCAGGTAAGAGATGTTCATCACCTCTCCTACTGCTGGGACAGGCTTTGCCAGGTGGGTGTCACAGGTATGAGACTGGGGGAATAGCTGATCTGTGTCTCCGTTTAATTCCTGTGGCTGAGTGCAGAGGGGAGGTTCAAGGCTGGTTCTAGCAGGAAGAGACGGGCAGCTTGCAGGAGTGCAGGGTATCCATGTCTCACACTGTGTGGCATGAACTAAGCACTGTTGCTGTAGACCAAGGATTGCTTCAGTCCCGTCCCATCATCTTTACCTTAAGTATGAGCCTAAATACTTAGCATGACAGATGATGCTGTACCCCCAGTACAACCTTCTCAGCTTCTCTTGGACAGCATTTGAAGGCCCTTAAAATAATCTCTCAAGGTAGCCAGTGGTTGCCATTGCTCCAAGGGGCTTGTGAAGGGTGCATGTTTTGAGAGGCTGACAGCTGGGTGCCTGGATGTGGGAAATAAAGCTGGGGAAGGCAAACCTGTGAGCAGCCTCATGGCTCCTTGTGCCACAGGAGAGTTTGACCCCACTGCCATGAACCACCTGCTCCACGCTGGTATTTCCACCCCTGGACAGGAGGCACCCAGCTTGTTGGTGAAGGTGAGATGTACAGGAGGGCTTGCTGCACTGTGGTGACATTGCTGCCCCTTGAGAAGGGCTGTCATGGGATACACCATGTGGGTAAATGCTGCATAATGCATGTCCTGGAAGGTGACAGAAGGTGCCTGGCCTGTAAGTGAACACTGGAAACAGTGAAATAGAACCAAAGGGTTGTTTCAGTTTTGCTCTCTCCTCTGTCCTTCCACCCCATCAGGCAGGTGAGGAAGACATCTCTGTAGGTATGTCAGGATGGCGGGATAAGCTGGGGGAGCAGGGGGGAATTCCATCATGCAGATCAGTCCAGGTTTACAAAGGGAAAGAGGTGGCTCTAGGAGAAAATAAAGGACAGGCTGGTGGAAGAAATAGAGGCCTTGGGGCTGAAGGAGAAGTGACTGCATGGGGGAGCTCCCCTGACAGGCTGCCTAAAATTATATCTGGGAGAAAACAGCCCCATTGGAGGGGAAGAGGTAAAGCGGGTCATAGCTGGGGCTGAGAGGAGGCTGGAGGGCCTTGGGAAGGGTTTGGTTTGGGGAGGCAGTGCTGAGGTGGGGTGGCCAGTGAGTGAGGAAGGTCTGGAGGAAGCCCAGCACAGCACTCGGTGTCTGA
>NW_008623573.1:151746-177528 GCF_000691845.1 Merops nubicus | reverse complement strand
TGTCTGCCCCCTGCCGTTCCCACAGGCTGCCTGAGGGAGCAGCTCCTGAGGAAACCCGGGGCTGGCAGTGGAAAGGTGCTTTGAGGAGGTATTTCCTACCGTAGGCCCTGATTTGGGGTGGTCTAGAGGTGCAGGTGGCTGAAGGCTCTTCCAGCAGGTCCCCCTTCACCTGGATGTACAACATTCACTGCTAGGAAAGCAAGAAGTGACGTGGGGCAAGGGGGGTAAAAAGGGCAGAAAGAGTAATTTGGAAATGGAGACAAGCCTCCAAGTGACTGGAGAGGCAACGCTGGCTTGTGCTGTGAAACTCGGGAGGCCTGGGCTCAGCCTGTTTGACCTTAGTGGGTGTGAAGGAGGCTGTTGGGTTTGTGAGGCTGCTGGGCTGTGGGAGCACCCCAGGGGAGGGGTCTCCTGAGCAGGAGGGATTAACCCCCGGGCCGAGGTGCTGCCAGCTCCCGGGGCTGGCCCTGTCCTCGCCGTGGGGAAGCCGAGGGCCCCGGGGGAGGGGGCCCGGCCCCTAACAAGTGTAGGTTCCTGCTGCCATCTAGTGACTTCCAGGGGTAACTAAAACTGCCAAGAACCGTCTGGGTGGAGGGAGGGAGCCGCCGAACTTGCTGAGTTAAACAGCAGGGAAATAATCCTGCTGTATCGTGGTCTTTGTTTTCTGTGTCTCCTGCAGAGCAGCCGCAGGCAGCTCTGGCACTGCAGGACAGGTCTGGGTGGGTGGATGCTCACGAAGCGCATTCGTCGTTGACCAAGGTTGTTTCCCAAAGGAGAAAAACGTTGCTGAGGAGACTGGAGTGATCTCAATAAAAAGGGAGAAAGACCTTTATTTTTTGAACCCTCAAGGGCTTCAGGCTTGCCTCACAATGGTGGACCATGACCTGTAAGAATTTTTTTCTGTGGAGAGGTGAAGACCCAGCAAGGCAGACCAACAGGGCATTACTGTTGTTTGAGATGGCTGAGTGGGATGAGAGATTTCTTGGTCCTCCCAGCTCTAGGAAGTCAATAGGATTGCAGCTCATCCTGACTTTTAAAACTGGACTCTTCTCAACCTTCGAGGTGAAAACTGTGAGGATTTTCCACAGAAGCCAAATGGAGAAGCTCCCATGGATTTTAATTAGGCCAAGATTTTGCCTTAGTACTTGGGAGTCTGTTTACTTTTCTGATACTTCAATAAGTATAAATATGTTAACGAGACTGTTTTTTTGACTTTGAAATATTTTTTTTAAGTTTATTGCAGTTTCTTTGTGACTGCTGCCGCTGTGACTTGTTCACCCCAGTACATATTTGCAGGTGTGCAAGTCTTTCTCCTGTGTCTCTAAATACCCCAACTAATATTTTTGCATCCTGTTATCACCGAGCAGGCCTCTCCCTTCCACCTCCAAACTGTGGCTTGCAAAGCAGTGTTGGAAACAGAGCATTACACAATGACTTTTCCTTCTACCCCCTTTCTCTGTGCCTTCCTCCTGGCCTGAAGCTTTGCAGGGAGCCCCACTACGAGGGCTTTGGCTGTTGAGAGCAGGATGCATGGAGGTACCACAGGTGTCCCATTACCATTGCTTCAGTCTTTTTTGTTCCTTGGCACCTCAGGGAGCCGTGGTGCCAGCGGTGATAAATCATTTTTGCTGCCTGTGTCCTTGGGGGCAGCTGCTGTAATTACTTGGAGTGACCCTTGCTTTCAGCCATCAGGAAAACCTTGCCATAATCCCAGAAGAGCTTAAATCCTTGATAGGATATAAACTGCTGGCACCAAGGGCAGTGCATGTAGCCAAACAGGAATGTAATACTCCAGCTACTGCCCTCCAACCTGTGTATTTTTAAATCAAGGTTAATGATCTCTTGTTAAAACGAGAGCAAATGTGCACTGGTCTTAAAGAGGTGGTGGCTGTTTATCCATCTATAATGTTTCAAAGACTATTACCAGGGCATTGGAGATGACAGTCCCCTTTATTGGAGTCTGGGGGTTTGTTTGGACACATGAAGGGTGATGTTTGTGACCTAGGGGAGCTGAGAGTGTGCTCAGGTGGGGATCAGAGCAGTGAGTCAGGGCTACTCATGGGCAGTGAGACAGTCTCATGAGGAGGTGGTGGTGTAATACCTCCCCCCACTCTGGAGGTGAGTCTGTCTTCGCCGTGATAGGTTTGCAACACTCTTTGAACTCCAGACAGATATAAAATCAGATGGAAGCAAAGTCAAAAAGCTCCTGAAGGCGTGTGAGCTGTTCCTACAAGCCTTTGAGCTTGTAGCTGTGGAGGAGGCAGCAGTGGGACAGCAGGGCTGCTGCTGGGCCTGGCCAGCTCCTGATGGACAGTACATTGCTCCTTTGCTGCTCCCATCAGGAGTGCAGCCTTGTGAAATGTCTGAGCACACCACACCTGGGCTTTAGTTCTGGAGCAGTGTACAAGTTAGGGTGCTGTAGGCTAGATAAGTGCATCCCCTGCATCAATGGAGCTGCTCTTGGCCACACCTGAAGACCAAGAATCACTGTACAGGAAAGATTTTACACTTTGACTTGTCCCAGTGAAAGTCAGGAGAAATTTAGCTCACAAATACAGAACTCTGGGGATGCAGCACCCAACAGATTTAATAATGGCAAGTTATGAGTGGAAAAGACCATTTCTCATGGAGCATTATCCAAAAACCACAATGTTGCACACCCATGCTGCATGTGCAGACTAGAAACTAGACTGAATTTGTTAACAAAGAGTGTGTTTAACTCTTGGAACACTTTGCCTGGGCAATGTGGTGAATTCTTTGTCATTTGGAGTTGCCAAATCAAATGTCTTTCCCAAACCTGTGGTGTAACAAAGCCATAACTAATGGGGCTTCAGGCATAGCAAGAGCAGTAGCACATACCCCAGATTTACTAGACAATGGTTCACAAGTCTCTGATGTTGGTGATATCAAACACAGTGTTTGCAATATCTTCAAAACTCCTCATACAACTAATGAAAACCATCTGAGGAAGTGCTTTGCTTTACTTGCACGGGAGGCAGAAAACTGCACATGTCCTTTGGAGCTTGGCTGTACATGAATAAGCACACAGGTAAGCTATAATCCTCTGACATTTCATGAATTAAATTGATGGATTAAAAAAATATGCCCTGGCTTGGCCTTGAAAGGATGTCAGAAGATGTAACTTGGACAAGAAACTAAAGTGAGATTGCTGAAGTTTGTGTATCAAACCTAAAGCTGCCAGGCTGATGTCAGATGCTAAGAAAGGAGAAATCACAGGCTCGAAGTTTCTGCCAGTCATCTCATTGGGGCTGGAACTCCTCAAACAGAGAGTTTGATTTAAAAGTATGTATTTTTGTTGTTGTTGCATTCATCCACACAAGTTAAGAAGTTTAACTGAGGGCAGCCTTCTCCAGAGGAGAAGAATCGCTGTGACCTCTAGTGGTGGCTCCATGCAGAAAGAAAACAGATGTGACCGTGTTGGTTTTTAGCATTATCATCACTTCATTCCCAGGGTGAAAGGAGCACCCTGAGGCATCTGCAGCCACATCCACACAGATTTGCTTTTCTCTTCGACTGGGTGCCAAGGGACTGTCTTTCCTCTCTTCACTGGAACACGATGCTGTGTAGGTATTTTAAAATCAGTGCTTTTATCTGGACAATATTTTGTCACTCTTCCCTGAGGCGTTATAGGTCTGAAGGCACACTCACATACATACAAACAAGAATGAATTTGCCCTCAAAATCTGCCTTTTCTAGTGCCCTTGAGGTGGAAAGCAATGGTGGTTTGCCATCAGGTTTGCTCTGCAGTTCTTGTGGCGAGTAAAGAGGAAGAAATTCCTAACCAGTCCTAACTATCTCAGCAGTGCTGGCTGGAGTCCCCCCTTCCTGTCCTAAGGGAGCTGCACTTCTGGGCACTGCTAGACCACTGCTGAGATGGCTGGTTGAGAAAGGAGCAGGTTCTGCACAAGGGAATTGCTTGACAAGCCCGGATTTTAACTATGGGTGTATTAAAACTGTTTCTGAATTTAGGTTTTCTTTAGATAATCCACAAAATCAGAGACCAGATCTTTCTGAACCTCCCCCAGACCATGGATACTTGCAGAACTGGCTGGGATGCCAAAGGGGAAGGTCCTGGCTCTCCTACAGCTGTGGTGGCAGAGAAGCTCCACAGTGGTGGCCTGGCATGGCACAACACCTGGGTGGGTGGATGAGCTGGGGCTGGGTCTAGAGCAACAATTCTTCTCTTGGCCTCAGTGCCATTGAACTGTGCCTTGTGGGACCAAGCATGGAAAAGGCAGAGCTAACCCAAAGTGTTGTGGGTTTGACCTGCAGCAGGGATTTGGCTCAAATTCACCAGAGGCTTGGAGTATCAGTTCATCTAGGGTTGTCTGTGTCCTACTCAGAATGGCTTTCTTAGGGATTTTCACGTCTGTAGGATGTACCTGAGCAGGCAGGTCTGGACTGATTGATAAAATGTCTGTGTCCCAATGGTCCTGTTTTGTAGAGTTAATAATATGCCCTTAAAACATTCTCATTGAAACCTTATTTTACTTATTTATATTAGAGCCAAATATTTTATGCATTCTTACTAAATACAAAAAAAATTTACAGTGAATTAAGTTTGCTTATATTAATTTACTACTAAGATGCTTAATAAATGCTGCCTTCAGCTGCACTTCAACATACACAGGGACGTTTTTTTGGCATAAAAGTATTTTAAGTCCAGTTATACTTTTGCCTGATGCACAGTTGAATGAGAGCCCCAGGAAGCATCAGCTGCTCAGTGCCTGTCAGGCTGGACATCATCACAATGTTGGTCTCTGGCTGGAAACCAGACTTTCCTCACTCTCTCTTGGGCATCCTTCCTGCTGTTTTCTCAGCAGCACTTTTGGGGCTGAGCTAGGGCTGATATGAGCAAACATTGTGGCTTTTGCACGGTTGCCTGCAGCAGCAGCAGCTGGTAGAGGTACAGAGTTGTGGCTTTCCCTTGTGTTGGTCTCTTCTTCCAAGTAAAAAGCAACAGGACAAGAGGAAACAGGTACGAGTTGCACCAGGGGAGGTTTAGGTTGGACATCAGGAAAAATGTCTTCATTGAAAGGGTTGTCCAGCCCTGGAACAGGCTGCCCAGGGAAGTGGTTGAGTTGCCATCCCTGAAGGTATTTGAGACGTGTAGATGTGGAGCTGAGGGACATGGGTTAGTGGTGACCTGGCAGTGCTGGGTTAACAGTTGGACTTGATGATCTTAAAGGCCTTTTGTGACCTAAATAATTTTATGATTTTCCTTCCTCAGTAGACCAACGAGAAACTTTTTTTTTCCCCCCATTGGCATTTCTCTGCACAGACCAGATGAAGCACACCTTGAAACACTGCTGACTGAGGCTGTATTCCAAAAATACTTCTTGAAAGGCACTGTAAGTTAGCACAGGGGTCCCCATCTCTCTTTGGCTGTGCTGCCACCATGTGCTCTGACCAGCAGTGGCAAGCTACCTTGCTCTGCTTCTCTAACTGCAGCCCAAGCTCACCACAAGCTTTATTTCAGTTTGGTTTTGCTCCTGCTGTTGGCATTGTGAGGTGCTGCTTGCTTGCAGAGGCTTAGCAATGGATCCTTGGTACGCTTGAGGTGACCAGTAGAGGTTACTACAGCCTTGGCAAAGCCACCCATACTTTGCATAAGGTCTGAGAGTCTGTAGAAGAGCAATTCTGCAGCAGCTATAGCTGACAATGAACAATGTGAGCAGCTTTTCAAGGGTAGCTGTGCCACGCTGGGGGAAGAACACAGATCTTCCACCTTAAGGGACCGCCCCTGGATGTTGGTTGCAATATAGGAGAGGAGGTCTTGAAAGGACCTCACTGGGTAACCTGCTCTACTCTGAAACCTTTGCTGCTGCAAGCTTGCCCAAGTACCCTTAGAAGGGGTGAGGCTCCCACTGCTTTGCCTTGGCTGGCTGCTCCTGTGCCAGCTGCCCTCAATAGAAAGCTGGGAGTCACCTCTGCCAGCTTCTCACTTGTTCTTCTGCCCTAGCAGTCTTGGCTCCATGGTGGTCAATGGACATCTAGTCTCTGTGTTCAGTGGAGCTGAATATTTCTGTAGTCACCAATTGAGGACAAAATGAATCTCACCCTAATCCTCACAGATGCTGACTTCTTCAGCTGAAGATGCCTACAGTGGAGACACCTCTGTTCAATCAGACAAATCCCATGCCTGTTTAACCTGATTTTTTTTTTTTTTTGCTTTTTTTTCTCACTAATGTGGTGCTGCAGGACATCTGTTCCTTGCCTTCAGTAAAAAAAAAAGCAGATTTTCTTGGTTAAAAATTTTAATTCTTAAAGTCTTTCCATTGCTTCTCTCAGTTCTCTCTCCTTTGAATAAATTGGCATTGTTTAACCTGATTTTTCTCATAAGCAGTCCCTTTGAGACCCCCCCCTTGTTCCTGTGGTTCTCTGTTAAATACTTTCCTGTTAGTCCTTATCTTCCTCAAAATGGGATGGCCAAAAATGGAGACTCCAGCTGAGGCTTTGCTCTGATCACTACATAGAGAAACAACAAATTTTTTTTCCAATTCCTCTGCTGCTTTCTAAATTAATTATTTTTTAATGTTTCCAGAAAACAATGTGCTGTCATACATTCCTTCCTCAAAAACCACCCTGAAGCTTCTGTGTGTCTGGGGTTTGTGTGCATTAGACCATTGCACAGCCAGGAATAGGCAGGAGAGAGGGACAGACAGACTTACACTTCAGGAGCAGTGTTGGTGTGTGCAATGGCTGTATATGCTGGAGGAATGTTGAGATAATTTGTGGAGATTTCTGAACTAAGAGGAGAGGGGAGCTACCAAAAGGGCATTTTCTGGAGTTTTGAGGAGTTCTGAGCTTCTTGCTTTTTGTTGTTGTTGTTGTTGTTGTTGTTGTTGCTGTTGTTGTTGTTGCTTTTTGCTTCTATGTAACCTCAGCCCACGATTCCACTGGAATGATTTGTTTTCTGAACTTTTCCAAGACCTCATAGTTGGACTAATCTTTAATGTGGGCTAGAACAAATTTCACAGGACATTTGTAGGATCTTTTTATTGACTGATATAATTTTACTGATCTGTAGAATATGTACTTCCTGATATTTTTAACTAAATACCAACAGAGTTAAGAATTTTTGAAGGAATCCAGGCTCTGGTTTTGCTATAACCTGATGTGTTCCTTCCATGGGATAGAGGGTAAGAGAAGTCACTTCCATGCATGTCTATTCATCTTCCTTGTTAATTCAGTCTCAGGGTTTATAATACTGAGGATCTCAGTCCAATGTCTGTTTTAGGATCTTATTCTGGTTTCTCTCTACCCAGTCCTCCCCTGCAGAAGTAGAAGGCAATCTAAGTGAAAGCAACCATGAAACAACAGAATTGCTGTTCTGAGGAAATAAAGGAGTGAAAGGAGCAGAAAAAGGGTAATGAACTTCAAAAAGCAGACATCAGCAAGCCTGGGAAACAGGTAAATGTGTCTTTTAGGGAGATAATCCTGAAGATAAATTAACTGTCAGTTACTGAAAGTGCTGTTAACAAAAGCAGAGTGGTAAGCTATCCTGATGTGAAAGAAAGAGGAAACTGAGCAGGAGACCAGCATCCAACTGCCCCAGGAGCCAAGACCTGGGAATCAAAGGGACGCCTGTGCCAGGTAGAAACAGGGACTCATAACTGGCAGTGACTGCAACAAAGCAGCATAAACACACTGGAGAGCAACCAGAAAAAAAATCACATGCAAAAACAATTAGGAAAAAAAATCTATAAATAGGCAGAGGAAAATATACATCTTTCATTTAATGAAAAGAAGTACAAACAGCAGATGAGACAGAAGGGCTGGAAATAAGCAGAATAAGGTGAGAAATAAACTAACTTCAGAGATCTCAGATGTCTGAAGATACCCCGGGAAGAGTCCTGTCTCTAAAAGGTGGGGAAAGGAGAGCTTGAAAATATTTAACTAGGTTGCCTAACACTGAGGCATGGAGAGGTACCTGAACAAATTATTTAACACCTTCTTCTAAGCATCAAGAGAATTTAAACTGTTATTTAAACCTCCGACCAACAGGGGTTTGTCGTGAACAAATCATGCTGATCCAGTCCAATTCCCTTCTCTGATGGGTTGGTCATCCAGATGGGTAGGGGGAAAGCAGGGAATATGGCATATTTTGGGTTGAGTGAGACTCTGGGACTGACTTACAAGCAGGCAGCAAAACATGGTACAGGAGAAATGACTGATGGGTCTCTATTCAGAGAGGAGTGACCTCTGAAGGAGTCCACTAAGACTTCAGCAGCAGATGTTTCATCTCCATTCATATATCCAGCTATGCCACCAATTCACTGGTGTGTGAACAAAATGTATGCCTAAAAATAATGATATGACTTCAGGTAGCACGGGGCTTGCTGTGGTCTGGTCTCAGGCTGTCGGTAGCATGGTCACTGCCATTGAAAAAGAGCATTTCTCACTCTGGCAGGATGTAGGAGAGAAGTATTCCTCTCAGCTCTGCAGTGCTCAGTCCTCAGTGGAGTAGAGTGCAGTTCTGGAAACCACCTTTTGAGGAAGACAGAGGCAAACCATGGCAGTAAAATGGGGCTTAGGAAGGCAAGATTCAGCACTACTCTCCCACGTTGGTGGCACGCAGAGCAACGGGGTGTTGCTGCAGTCAGGAAAGCATGTGCTGAGTATCAGATGTAAAAATTAGACAAATCTTATACACAAAATGACTCCTCCCGTATTTGTGGTCAGCTTTGTGGCCCTTGTCACAGCTTTTGCAAGGAGCTAGAGCACATTTCCTCCATCTCCTGCAGGAAGGAGCTCATTATTCCTTATTAATTAGGTCTTCAGTCACTAATCTGTTATGTACCTTTCTAGCAACTGTTTACAGATAAGTGTTGTAGGATCTAATTGATGGAGGATAATTAGCCCCTCCCTAATTAGAGTGAAGTGTTCCTCTTTTCACTCCGTAGATGATCACTTATGAATGAAAGGCCACAAATGTAAAGCTCAAGATGTGCAATGTGTCAGGAACTAATTTGCTTAAAATATTTTTGAAAGCTTATTCAATTAATACCCAGGCTTAAGTGTGTGTGCAACCAGCTTCAGTTGTAGGCAGGCATGTGGCTGTTAACGTCATGCTCTGTTACTGTAGGCTGTGCAGGCCCCACGAGCAGCAGCTCCACGAGCATCAGCAAGGATGATACAGCTTTTGGAACTAAAAAGAAGCCTTCTGGAAGTTTTGCCTGTAGCTTCATCGTCCTACGCAGTTGTCTCAAGACTCAAAAAGAAAGATTTTATGGCAGCCTGCAGCTAAGTAGTTGGTAAACTTTGGGGTGCTGTTTTTTTGTTTTGTAGGGTTTGTTTTTTTTTAATATCTAGCCTCTGAAAATTGCAGAGGTAACTTATTGCCAGAGAACAGATATTCAGCATCCTCTTGGAAACTAGATGCTTATATCTAATTTGGCACCAAAAGCAGCATCTATTTTCCAAAAAGCTTCTCTACAAAGACTCCAGATTACTCCTGTAACAAGTTATGGGTTACTGTTGTAACGGGTCTCAGTTACAACACTTTTACTCCTTTACAAAATGTAATCACTTTTGCCTGTGACTGTTTATGGCCTCCTGGCTGCAAAAAGAAACCTGCTGGCGATCAGCTGAGCCACTTTCTGTGGGTGGATATTCACCCTGAAACAGGAGTTGAGGCTTGGAGCATGTGCCGACCCATCTGAAAACTTGTAAGAGAAGATGTGGATTGGGTATAATTAAAAATGTTGTGGAGTCATAACACAGGCTGAATGCAGCTGTAGCCTTGTAGGCAGATGTGCTTTTCTACAGATGACACTGATGTTGGGTGTTTGACCAGAAGCTTACTGCTCAGCTGCCCATTGAAGTTAACAGAAAGCTTCTCATTGACTTTCCATGCACTTTGGATGAGATGACACGGCTGGAAATACCAAGGGAGAGCAAGAAGACCTCCTCTCCTGCTTGTGGAAAAAAAAAACCCCTTGAAATTGTGTCCCTTAAGGATTTAAAAACCCAACAAACAAGAACACAAATCCCATAAACTTTTATTTTCCCCTCAAGAGGTTTAAATCAGTTTAATGATTTGGAAATTTATGTTCTGCTGTGGTGCTGCTGACCTGACATATTGAGTGAGACAGAAGCTGGAGAGGCGGAGGGGACACGGATGAGGTTAGGATTACCTGCAAATTTCTAATGTTCCCTGAGACTGGAGAATTGCTTCAGTTCCCTAGAAGCCTAATACTCTTAATCAGCAAAGAAAGATTTCACTGTTTCATTACTCGCTGCAGCTGAAACTCAAGGAAATTACTTGGGTCTCATTATCAGATAAAGTTAAGATGCCAGTATGAAAGAAAACTCTTTTTCACACTCAGGTCGAGAGTAATTTATTTTTCCTAGCTTAGACTGTAAAAATAGAGAGTGAGCACAAGAGAATACAATAGGACTGCACAAAACCTGGATACCACAGATCTGCCTTGATACAATAACAGTTTTCAGCCTTTCTTTTATCTTTATAACTGGTCCTAGGTATGTTGGGAAGAGATTAGAGTGGCAAGCTGAGCAGCACATCTGTCCACTGCTAGGCACTCGCCCTACTCCATTATTCTGTGCAGCCCTAAGAAAAGCTGTTTGCCATCACCAGGACCCAACACCACCCAGTGTGCTTGGGGGACGGAGCGTAGCCATGAAAATGTTTAGGAAGGCAGGGGCCGAATCTCTGTCTTTGATCCCCATTTTGCCCTTGTGAGCAGTGACCCTACATGCTAGGGCAGGGTACCTCTCCTCTGCATCAGCACCATGCATAGGGCTGGAGCCTGGACCATGTCCACCCTCTGTGCTCCCTGTTGGCACATAGACAGGGATGCCTGGAAGAGCCTGCTCGCTGCATGGGGGGAGGCTGGAAACTGAAGTGTGCTCCCAGCAAAGGTAGTGCTGGGCTATGAATAGCTTTCAAGTGGGTGGGTGGAGGGGGTGTGTGTTTTAGTGCTGCAGAAACCAGGTCTCCAAGACTGTAAATCCTAAGAGTCCTTGCTGTCAGTCCTCTGGGCATTTTCCCCTGGGAAATCTTGCTGTAATGGAAGCTGAGCTGAAGGGCTCAGTTACTTTCTAGGCAACAGCCAGTTTCTAGTGGGGTTTTGATGCCAAAGTTCAGCTGTTTTTCTTTTTCTTGAAAACCACAGTGCTGACTAACTCAGGCTATTTACAAGATGCAAGCTTACAGAAACAGGATATGCCAGCAGGGACTACAGTGTGAATGTCCCTTTTCCCTCATGCCATTAGAGAGATGCAGCTGCCAGCTCAGGTGCCTGAGCCCAGAGCAGGACCTAAACAAAGGAGAAGCCCAGCCAGGTTCTTGTTTTCCTTCTAAATAACTTTGTAAGTACTTGGCAGAACCTCTGGGAGTCTCAGTGGTGAAATGTAAAACCTTCCTGCCCCCTTGAGTCCCCAGCCACATCTGAGCAAGGGTATGTGACTTTCTGAAGCGAGCTGAAACATGGTAATTGGGAAGTGCCATGGACTGTGCTCCGCTGCTCTTTGCTGATGTCCATCTTTTCCTCCCTGAGCTGGGGAGTGGAGGGACCTGCTTTATAGCCCAGAGAGAACCTGAAGTGTCAGTGGTAGTTAAAAAGAGAGGAGCATGAGGTCTTCCTTGGCTGGAGTCTTGAGGGTTGGTGTTGTTCCAAGCACAAAGTCACCTAGTCTTTAAGATAAAGAAACTCTTTGGATGTGCTTTGTCATCATTACAAGACTTTTTTTTTTTTTGTTTTCTCTTGTTCAATAGCAATTACCAAGATCAGTCTGTGTTTTCTACATCAGCTAAATGTGACATTGTGACAAAAGCCAAAAGTTGAAGTCTTTAAGGTTTTTACACTTAGGAGAAAAGGCTGACAGAGAAAGTAGTTGGGTCTGAAGTTAGACTGTAGCACCCATGTACAAGGTTGTGTTATCCTGAACTTGGCAGCAATCAAGCAACAAGGAGGCTGTACCTTTATTCAAAATCCTAACCTCCTGTTGCTCAAAAGCCCCTTCTACACCACTCCCATGGGCTGTGCACTGCGGCATGCCTAAAAAGGGTCTTTCTCCTGGATCAGCTTGTCTCCAACTCCCTCTGTCATCCTGGCTCTTTGAAACAGAGCTCAGCCCTATCCCTTTCATCTGGAAGCCCTTTGATTTCTAAGACATCTTTTTTACCTTGTTTTAGGAGGATAAGTATGCTCAGCTTTCCTCTTCCAACAACCTATAAGGAGTTAGATCTAGCATTCTCTGCAAAACTCAAATGCTAATGTCAGATATAATAATGATACGTATCAGATGACAATTTTTTGGTAGCTAAGGTGAACTGCTCTAGCTATAGAAATTGTGCAGGCATATTTGGATACATGACCTAATTTTTCAGCCTTCTTTTCCTAGTGGGAAGGAGGTCTGAAATGTCATCCTATAGTTACAACTCTGGTCCAGGGCACGTAACTCTTGCAGTCATGTACTCTGGCTTTTCAGGTGCAGCATCACTGGTGTCTCCTAAGCCCAGTGCTCCCTTCCTTCTTTCTGATAGGGAGTAGAACAAGCCTAAACCAATATACTTTACCTGCAGCATGTTTGGATATCTGGGACTCTCCTCCAGGCCTTCAACTCGTTACTGCCTCTTAAATGCAACCTGGCATACAAGTGAATAGCAACTGCCCTGCACACCCCAAGGAAAAGAATCACAAAAGCAGCTTTTCAGAGGACAGGTTGCTCCTTTCTCTAGCACTGGCATATAACTGATGCTTCTCTGAGGCTTTCCTTTATTTATTTATTTTGTGCACATGAGGTGCAAATGAAAGGCAAACAATATGGGTCAGGTGTGATGGTCTTGGATAATTAACAGCTGGAAATAATTAGCTGCTACCAGGAGGAAGGATGATGGATGGAAGCGAGGAGCAGCTGTGTGGTATCTTCAGCTGGCTGCTGAGACGGGGGGGAATGAGAAACACCCAGAGAAACTGCTTGGAGGGGCTCTGGGGCTGAGGTAAAATGTGAGTGCTAGTAACAGGTCACACCACAGCAGCCTGCTGGGGAAACTCTGCCAGAGATGTTTCTTATTGTAAGACCCTCATGCTTCCTTCTGGAAAATCTAATATTAGCCTTGGCTGCCAGCAAGACAGATATTTTCCTAATGGGCTGTGGGAAGCCACAGATCCACTTTTTACCCTGGGATTGCGAGCAGAGGTGCCCCCCTGCCTTTCAGCATGGCACGAAGCAGGAGCAGAGCATGGTGAAGGGAACAGAGCTGTGCCTGTGGCCAGCCCGAGTCCCCTCGTGGGAGCAGAGGTCCTCACACAGCTCTGGGGTGCTGCACCCTGGCCGTGGGGGGATGAGCTGAGTCGGGGAGCCTTCATGCCCTGGGACAGCAGAGCCAAACTCACACGTTGCGGGCTGTTATGTGGCTGGGACAGTTCCGGTAGCCACCAACTTCTCCCCGTGACTATTCCCTACAGCTGGGGCTGGCCGAGGGAGCCGGGGGGGACCGCACGAGAACCTCCCCCGTGACCAGGAGGCCAGCGGAGAGCCCAAGAAACCGTTCCCGTAAACAGTTAAACGTCTGCCTGTCGACAAGCACAATGTCACATTGAATTTGAAACAGGGAACTTTTTCTGTTTCCCCCCGATTGTGCTGGCACCTGGCAGATGCCTCTTTACCACAGGCATCAATACACACAGCAATCAAAGGGAATCGGAGGCCCAGATTAGCAGCAGCTGCAAGTCATTAGTGGCAGCCCTGGGAACCCGCGCGCAGGGCCCAGGCGCCGGCGTGAGGCCCGCGGGGTGACCGGGGTGACCAGAGTGCCTGCGGGGTGACCAGGGGTGCTGCCCGTGCCCCACCCAGCCCCAGTCCCCTCGCCTGTCTCTCCGGCCTCTCCAGAAGGGTCCCAAAGTCACCGATGGGTCAGTTGTGCTTCATTGGCCCGCTGGATCTGGACTCTTTGGGAGGCTGGGTGTTGTCGAGCTGGAGGAGGGGTCTCAGGCACTACACATTGTCTCTGTTCCCTCTGGGCTGTTTGGTGCCCCCATTGCTGGTATCTCTGGCAGTGCCTCAGTATGAGTGAGGGGTTGGGATCTCAGAGTTCACGTTCTTTTTGCAGGGAGTTTTACTGGAACTAGTGTAGAGCAAAAGCTGACTGGAAGATTTAGTTGGGTATCTGATCTCTTTAATCATAGGCTTAGGTTGGAAGGGGCCCTAGAGACCATCTAATTAAACGTCCCTTTATGCCTCTCTACTAGACTGGGTTGCTGAAGGCCTCATCCAGCCTGGCCTTGAACACCTCCAGGGAGGGGCATCCACAGCCTCTCTGGGCAATCTACCCCAGAGTCTCAACACCCTCATACTGAAGAACTTCTTTCCTAAGATCTGGTTTAAATCTACTCTCCTTCAGTTTAAAATCATTTCCCCTTGTCCTGTTGCTGCATGCTCTTGTGAAATCAATTCATTCTGAGCCAGAATGGAGTCCAAATTTTATTTAAAAACTTGGTGTTGATTGAAATTTCCATTGCAGATTTAGGCAGCTTGGATTTCTATTTTGATCGGTCTCCGGAAAAGCCGGTTTTACTCTCCGACTGTTGCAGGAGCAGGAAGCTGCTGCCCTATTAATAGAGAGCAGCATCCAGCACAGCCGAGGTGCGGCCCCTCCCTGGCAGTCCTTACATGCCCATCTGTACCTGCCCTCCTCCCTCCCTGCTCAGCAGGGCTTTTGTCATCGTGGCTGCAGGCGTGCTCTTCATGGTCCACGAGAAGTACTTCCCAGTGCTGCCTTCTACCTTGTCCCTGCCAGATGGGAAGCCAACCCCTGTCTTGTCCTTGTCCAGCTCTTGGCCACCGCCATGAGGAGGTGGGAGCATGTGAGGGGTCGACAGCAAGATGTACAAATGCTGATTTCCAGTACTGCAAAGTACCCCTTGAGCTTCAGCTGCCCTTTCTCAAGGAGAGGAATATGAGGAAAAGGGATGGGAGCAAGGAGAGTAGTTGCAGAGGCTGGGGAAATGAGAAGCTGAGGGGAGAGGGAAAAGCCCTTTCCAGAAAGGCTGCCTTTCATGGTCAGCTTGACCCTCCGAGCCCCTGGATCTCTTCCAGCCTCAGAACCTTTCATTACCCTCAGCCCCCCCCCCGCATCAGACACAGACCTTGTTTCTTATCTCATTAGTGAGGTTTGCCCACACCCAGCTTCCTCCAGACTCCTCCTTTCTATGTTCTCTCTGCTTTATTTTAAAACTTGAATTTGGTTTCCCCAAGGATAACAGGTAACATTTATGTAGAGGCAGAAGTGGAATTTAGCCTTCTCTCCCAAGGGAGGGAGGCCTATTAAACTGACTCTTTAAACAATACAAAATATGCAAATGGAGCATTAAAGATAACAAAGGAAAGTACGGTTTTAAAGTAAAAGAAAAGTGAATAGTCTCAGAAGATAAAGCATATTGCAAGTGCTCACATCTAGTGCTAAGATGAAAGCAAGGAGAGAAGAGAGCAGAGGAACCTTAGTTCTGCATTTCCTTCAGTCCTGCAGCTGTTTCCATTTGCAAACTAATGATCTTAGGATCAGAAAAGTCTGTAGTGAGCAAGACAGGTATTTGTGAGGGGAGCTTCTTATGGTGCAAGCTGCAAAGCAGGTGGCTGAAGTAGGGTGGCTTCTGCAAGGCAAATAGGGGAAGCATGAGAGTTTTTGGGAAAAGTCCTAGGTAAGTGCTTGGTTTTTAAAAGAATTTTTGATTTGTTCTTAGGTTTGTAGAATGGAGTAGTAGAGTGTCTTCTTCATTCGTACTTTTGCTAAAAATTAGGAGTAAAGGAAGGTGCAATTTTCTGAAGAACTGTTTCTAATGTGTTTTGTTTTTAGTAGGAGATTTTTGTTTTCTGTGTGTCTTTGCTTTTTATCTTCAGCTTGCGTGTTTAAGTGCTTGCTGAGATACAAGTCACACTGAGTTTTGTTTTAGTATTTTCAAGCAAATTGTTCCTCCTGTGGTTCAACTCAATGTAGTCTCCCTGGCTGGTATTCAAAATATGCTGTGCTGTGCTCACTTGTGCTGCTCAGGTGATCCAGGCTCTTCTCTTTCTTTGCAATTCCTTCTGCATCCTACTCCAGCTAGATGTGCTAATCCAGGCACATGCCAACTAGATAACCTGACAACAGTAGCTGACAATTTGTACCTACTCTGACAGGGACTTTGTTGTCAAAACTGGTTAATAGTATATAAATATTATGTCTTTAGGGAAATTAACTTTGTCTTCTTGATATTCCCCCTTTTTTTTTTGTTTATTTTCCTACTTGTAGGTGTCAAGCTCATGTTGAAAGGACCATAGTCCATCTCTGAGCTATTAGTAGAATGGGTGCTGTTATGGAAAAAAAGTGTGAGGGAAGGCCAGCAAGATGGTGAGGGTGGTAGAAAAGCTGATTATGAAGTGACATCTAAAGAGATCAGTGCATTCAATGTATCAAAACAGACTGAGGGATAAATTCATTGCTGCATATAGATACCTGTATCTGGAAGAGGCAGACAGCTTTTCCAGAACAATTTTTCTGTAGAAGAACTGATGACAGGTCCCTTTTTCTTATGTGAGTTTAATCTTGATAGGAGGGATGGTGTTGCAGGTATTTGAATAGTGGACACAGGAGCATCTTAGCACAGGAGTGTTTTTTTTTTTTTTTTTTTTTTTAAAAAAAGCAGCATTTGTGGCTGTTCTTTTAAAGATAAAGTTGTATGTGGATATAGTGACCACTTCTTGATATAAGGATCCCTTTGTTCATTGCCATCTTTGTGGCCCTTTAGGAAAGAAAGGCTTATTTTGGTGGCATTTCTGTGATCTCTGTTGGGGTACAGGCTGCAGAACAGATCTCAAACTTCACTCCTCTTTGCCAGGAATGGTTTTTCCCTGCTTGGGGAACTGGTAGGACTTTGTTCTCCTGTTTGTTTAGATCTTTCCCTGATTTTTCTGTGAAATATCCTGGTCAGAAGAGCTCTGGATGAGAGATCAATACCCTGGCGATGGGGCTGATTACATACTGCCCAGAGTCAAAATGATGTGTGGGGTCAAGTGGTGAAGACCTTAAGGCTTTGATTGCCTTGCTTTGCAGTATAGCATTTGGGTCGACTTTTCTAGTTATCCAAATCTTGAATTGCCTTTTCCAGTTGTGTCTCAGCTATTGAATTTCCAGCTATCAGAGCGCTGCGGGGTCTGGTAATGCCACCAACCCTTGCAACTTTTTGTCTGGGATGCATCAGCAGTGATGTAGGCTCTTGGATGAGCCTTCTGAAAGTTCAAAACCAATGTGTAGTGCGTGTTGTGGAACACCCCGGCATAGGCAGGATGAAGGGGTCTGTCAGACCACTATTCCTATTGGCACTTAAACCAGTGTCATGTATGAAATATGAGTCCTGTGTCAAAACCCTTGATTTCCATGTATCAGATTCTGTGTAAAATGTAGAGCTGGGAACTAACTTTCATAACAAGGTGCTACAAGTACCCCTTTTAGTTTGCTGTACTTGATAAACAGGCAGCTCCTGTAGTTACGTACACCTCATATATGCAGAGACTGCAAAGAGGTGAGGCTGTGAAAACAGAAAGCTGACATTTATTCTCTCCTCTGTAATTAGTGATTTTTATGCTAGAACAAAGTTACTCAGTGTTTTCAGGTTTTAACTCTGCACAAATGAGAGTGAATAGTGAGGAGAATAGTGCATACAGGTTTGATAAGCCCTAGAGGGAAACTGGGACCTGGATTCATGCTGAGGGAATTTGTTTGGTTCCTTCCTATAAAGTAGAAGCTCAAATTTATCCTTGCAATTCTGATTTCTTTCCCTCAGCAGCCAGGTAAAACTTACATGATGTTTTGGTCATTTTATTCTCTATCATGCTTTCAAAGCTACACAAAGCACCTGATCATAGCCCTGTTAGCTTGGAAATGAACCCCACTGTAAAGGATTTAGAGTGCTTTACCTGGATGAGGCCCATCACACAAAATTCACTAACTTGTGTCTCGGAGTGCTCGATGGGGAGCAGTGGTCCTCACCCAGCCCACCCCAGCCTAGTGCAGGTAGTCAGAGCTGTGCTTGGTCAGTCTCCTTGCTCCAGGGACTGGAGAGGAAACTTGGCTTTCTGAGTTTAGCTGCTGTGAATAATGTCCAAGCTGGAAGGCCAAAATTGCTCTAAGAGGGTGCTATGAATACCCGTCTTTATGTAGTGCTGGCATCTCTCTTCAGGAGGGCTTTGAATGGAGCATCTATGCTGACTTAACTGCTTCTCACATCTGTCAGAGGCTGTATGTGTGTACCCATTCAGGTCAAGAGAAATTATTTTTGTGGAAACTTCAATGTTAAAATGACTAGCTGCTCAGGATTAGAAACCAGAATGATTCCATTTTCCACACCTGACAAGTATCTTTAAATCTCCATGAGTACAAATACTCAGGAAAGACTATCTCGTTCCTTCTAGGGAGTTGTAGTGTCTTTGACAAATCACAAGCTTTTTTTTCCTTGTGAATAAAGCCCTGGGGGTGCTCTGCAAGATGCTCTTGGTTCTGATTCACAGTGTGAGTGTGTTTTTACGTGTGGGGGGGTGAGGCTGCACATAGCCCTAGAGGCCTCATTAAATTGTGATGTGTAGTGTCACATTTCAAACCTGCAGTTCTTGCTGTCCCTAGTTTAAAACTTGATGCAAATGATGAGTAACAATGGTCCAGAAGCTGTCTTAACAAATAACATGTACAAAACAATGGCTGAAATCATCTGAAACACCCACTTGGTGTTTCAGAAAAAAAATCCTTGGGTTTTTTGGTTGCTCAACTCCAAGACCATCGTACTTGAATTGTCAGAGGTGTGATGTGCTCTTCACCCCCCTCCAAAATACAAAGCATCAGAACTTGGTGAGCACTTTGGAAAATGCTCTTGATGACTAACATGAGACTGGCTGGGATATGTTTGGTCATGTCTTTACACTCTCATTTCTGTTTCCTCAGGAAATCTATCAGCACTGTTCTGATGAAGGTCAGCATCTGTTTGTACTCATTTAACTAAAAGAAATGTATTGAGAAGGTCAGCAGCTCTCTTAGACCTGAGAGAATAATTAGCAATGAATTATTCTACTATGCAATTGTATTTTTTCCCTATTCGTTAATTATCTGCAGTCAACTTATAAAATATGTCAGCACTAACAGAATTATTCACAAACAGCTACTCAACAAATAGTTTGAAAGGGTGCTGGCAGGTGGCATGGAGGTGGCATGTTCCCTGCCTGGAGGAAGGCCAGCAGGGTCACACTCTGGTAGTGAATGGGCAGGACACATGGTATTGGGCTAACCTTGGTGCAGAGCAGAAGCTCCTCTCAGCCACACACAGTTACTGTTCCTTTCATCTCCTAGGTGTGCTCTTGATGCTCCCAAAAATCCCCAGGCTGGCAGCAGCAGACTAGTCCTGAGGTTTTAGAGAATGCAAGTTGCTGAGAGAGACCTTTAAAACCATCAGGTTGAACCGTTAACCCAGTACTGCCACATCACCACTAAACCAGGTCCCTCTGCAGCACATCTTTATGGCTTTTAAATCTCTCCAGGGATGGGGATTCCACCACTGCCTGGACAGCCTGTTTCAGTGCTTGGCAACCCTTTTTGTGAAGAAATTTTTCCTAATATCTCAACCTCTCCTGGTGCGACTTGAGGCCATTTCCTCTTGTGCTATTGCTTGCTACATGGGAGAACAGACCAGCCCCCACCTCCCTCCAGCCTCCTTTCAGGTGGATGTAGAGAGTGAGAAGGTCTCCCTGAGCTTCCTTTTCTCCAGGCTAAACAAGCCTGTACGTCTTTTCACAAGAAATACTTTTAAATGAGGTGTGTTAATATCAAACTATCAAGACAAAATGACCAGCAAACCAAAAAAAAATCCCTGTTGCAGGAGGAAGTTGTTCTTATTTCACAGGGAAGTGGGTAGATTCAGGCTGGATGTGAGGAAGAAGTTCTTCCCCATGAGAGTGGTGAGACCCTGGAATGGGTTGCCCAGGGAGGTGGTTGAGGCCCCATCCCTGGGGGTCTAAGGCCAGGCTGGATGAGGCTCTGGGCAGCCTGATCTAGTGGGAGGTGTCCCTGCTCATGGCAGAGGGGTTGGAACTGGGTGATCCTTGTGGTCCCTTCCAACCCTGACAGATTCTGATCTGTTTTAGCAGAGGACTTAGTAGTGTTGGCTTAATGGTTGGACTTGATGATCTTAAAGGTCTCTTCCAACCTAAAGGACTCTATGATTCTATTCTATCACAGTTGTAATATTTTTATTTACTTTTTTTTTAAATGTCTTCTGTCTGCATCTTCTGCTTTTGCCACTTTAGTGTTGAGTCAAAGAATATGCAAGAAGAAGATGGAAGGATGACATGGTGGTGATGTTTTAGTGGTTGTCTGGCTTGTGGAAGGCTGAGTTGATATGTAGGATTCCCACCACAGTGTTAAATTATGTCCTTCACTTCGAACAGTTCTGCAATTCTTCTTGTGAAGGAGAACTATCAGAAATATCTGTCTACATCAAGTTCAGGTCCAGCTCCATGAAACACTGATATAAAACCAGGAGTGCTGATATTTGCTGATCTGTGCTCACTTTACTACTCTTAAATTATGACAAACAAGCTGGTTTTAACAGTGGCTTAATAGATTTAACTGATGTAATTTCTGACTTGGCAGTATCTCAGAAGATAAGACAAGTCTATATCAAAACCCAAATTATGCTTTGTGTAGGGATTTGGTTTTTTTGGCTTTTTTTTTTATAAGAAGGGATAAAAAAAAAAACAACTTTATATCAGGATGATGATTGTTATCGTGCAATAGTTTTTTAGTAGTAGTTTTCGGCTTAGTGGGACTTGCAGGCAGTGTCTTTGTGGAGTCTACCTCACTGTTTTTAAGCTCCTGATCTTAAGTGACTGGACACAGTGACTTGTTAACCTTTGTTGTTCTTGTGTGTGTCCTTTTTCTAGGAGTATCTGAAAGTGTTGATGTGAAGGGCACTTTCTACAGAGGTAGTAGGTAATCCTGGCCCCATCTAGATGAGGCTTTAAACTTTAACTCAAGGAGGACACGTATGAAATGTTAATGAAGTGAGCTCAAGTACTGGCCATCAGGTTAATTCCTCAGGATAAGTTTGATAAAGCATTGCATGGCTAGTAAAGAACCCTCCACCTGCACCCATTTCTTTTAAATTTTGTTTGCATCATTTATTCTTAAGTGGGTTTAAGATATCTTCAGAATAATCTTGATGTGAAGAGGCTGCCAGAGGACAAGAAAGTCTTTTCTCATTGGTTTACTCTTTCCACAGCTCAGAAAATCACAGCTAATTGATAGTGTTTCCATTTTAATTACACATAATTTTCCTGTTTCTCTACTTGGGAAGCCAGGAGAAGAAAACAATCCTCTGCCTACATGCAAATCTTCCCATCAACAATTAAAAACCTTTATTTTCCTAAATTTGTTCTTTTTATTTCAAAATGGAAATGTACATGTTTGGGCAGGTCCTGAGAAGTTTTCATCGAGTGGGGATACTGTCACTGAAGTTCAGACCTGTGATTCAGTGCAAGAAGCTTCTCCCTCCCTTTTCCAGTACACTGGGGTTCAGTGTTTGCATTCAAGACTGATGTCAGTGTTCCTAGCTCTCATTTTTTTTGGAAGAAGCATTCCAAAAACAGTAGATTATGTGGTTCATGTGCCTCTTGTGCTGTAGCTGAGGCCTCTGCCATGCTCCCCTTTCAGCCCCATGTGGGGATGGCTGTAGCTGTGCCTTCTTGAATGCCATGGTGAAGGCACAGGAGTTGCTGCATCACTTGCACTGGCTGTGAAAATCTGTGAAAGACACCGAGGGTGAGGGTGAATATGGACATAGAAGGATGAGGTGGGGGAAATAAGCAGCTTCAGAGGAGGAATGTGAGAACTGAGTCTCCAAGGTGGAAGCCAGTGGGAGTTTTCCTGTGATGGAGCTCTCAGGTGGAGAAGACTTCTTTTCTTCTTTTTTGATGGGTGTTGCTGGAGCCAGGTGAGTGCTCAGGAGAGATGTTCCTTCCTGCTCCCTGTTGGCAGTGGAGTCAGCAGAGACCTGTGCAAAGAGGCAGCTTTTGGGTGGAAAGTGAGACTTGATGCAGGGAGGAGGAAAGGGGGAAGGTTAAGAAGTATTTTTAGAGAGAACTGCCTGTATTTCCATGCGTGATGGCAAAGCCTGCCTGCTCTGGTTGGAAAGGTAAACATTGGCTGTGGGAGCAGTGCTCCTGATGCACTCCCTCTCCTTACCCGGCGGTGGTGGGCTCAACCCTGTGGACCTGAGGCTTGTTTGATAACTCTAGAGGCTGCAGAGTGTAGGAAAGCAATGCTGCTTTGATGCCATGCTGTGCCTTTTCCAATCAGCCAGGCACCAAGTCTGCTCCCTGAGCAAAACCAGGCAGGCTGTGCCCCCAGCAAGCCTCGCTGACTTGTAGCACAGCTTTATGATCAAGAGCTGAAAGCTGTGAGCCTATAATGTGACAAAAATACTGAGGTTTTTAAAGAAACTGTTACGTAATGCCAGCTGTGCTTTTTCTTTCTCATGCAAAACTTTTTCAGTGCAAGTGGAGCAGCTGAGTCCAGTTGTTTGGAAGGATGGAGTCTCCTGGCACCTCAGTGCACAGAGGTGGGGAGCCACCCCCCAGAACGAGCCCTGGGTGCTGCAGATCTGCTGCTCATGGTGGAGCTGCACTCTGTGGGACCTCCCCACCTCCCGTGGCTGGGATGCCCTTTTGCCCTGGGGTCTGTGGCATCTCTCATCACTCTTCTTTCATTCCCCTTCTGTTCTGAGTTCTTGCAAATCCATCTGTTCGTACCAGGGCTGATGACTAATGCAGTAACTCTTATTAGGTCAAAATAGCTGAAATCATACGGCGATTACACATGCACGCAGAAGGGATGTTTCCCCCTCCCCGTGCCCCCCCATTCCCAATCTCTGGAACAAAACATTCCCTCACTACTTGGAGGACTGGAGCAGCTGCCCAGCTGGCAGGAGCAGAGATGTTAATGCTGTCAGTGAAAGGATGAGTCACTTTGCAGAAGTTATTTAGGAGCGTCACCCTCCTCATCCCCTTTCCCCTCCCGCCACCGATCGTTTCGGGTTCATCAGATGCTGGAGGTCTGCACCATGTGCTGCCCACAGAGAGCACAATGAAGGCTTTTCAGGGCAAGAAGGCTCCTGATGGGAGCCCCAGAAATGACTAGTCCTGTGTATGACTGATCTGTTGGTCTCCTGAAAAAAACCTCCCGTGTGTCTTGGAAATATGTAATACAATCTTCAAGGCTGCCTTTTTCTCCTTCCTTTTTTTTTTTTTTAAAACTTTATTTATTTAAAAATTAATTAGATGGAACTTATCAGTGCGTGAGGGGAAATGAGAAGTAAAAAGCATAACAATGACAGAAAATGATGACACAACTCGCTTTTGGTTCTTTTTTTTTCTTTTAAATAGGTCACCAAAAAGCTGTCTTCTTCCTAGGAGATTCATGGTCCTCTGAAGTCTCTGGAGGATGCAGAGCTCTTCTGAGACCTTTCTAGCTGAGATTTCTTCCATGCCCTGAACCTTCTCCACGGCCCATCAGCCTGACTGATGTTTGCTGCCTCTCTAAGCTCCTGTGGGACCAGAGGGTCCCAGGAGGCAAATCTTGCATGAGAACCACCTGCCCCCTCAGCTGTGAGCTCCAGAGTCATCACCAGATTTGCCACAGGGCAAACTTGGCTTATTCACACTCTCAACAGGGAAAAGCTCTGACCTTTGGGAAGGCAGCATTTGAGAGAAAGCTGGAGGTCAACTGTGAAGCTCTGAAGGCTGGTATTGGTTGTGGGCTTGCTAGCCGTGCTTATTAAATATATTCTGAGAAAGATAGAATAAAGGTCCATCTATCCTGACCATTCATTATGCTTCTAAGTTACCTCTCTAAACCTGAAATGGCTGAACAGTTGCCATGTCTGTGCCAGTGCCTGCTCATGCAAGCTGTGATGGAGGTTGAGCTCTACAGTTCTCCATCCACATCCAGAAGACTGGAGGTTCTTCTAGCCTCTTCTTGGATTTGCAGTGTCTGAAGTGGACACATAGTTGACTTCATAGGGACCATAATGTCTGCATCACTTAATGTGTGTCAGCAAATCTGCTAGAAGTTGCTTTGGCTGCTAGGAGGGTTCAGTTTCTTTCATTAAACTTGTCATAGCTCTAGAATTTACAGGACTATTTCAAACTTACAAGATTATTTTTAATTTTAGCAGGGGGAAAACAGAAAATTCTTATGTGAAGATTCAGGCATCCTTGATGACAATAGTTCTGGCTGGGCAGAGGAGGAAAACTCAGAATCAAATCTTTTGTTTCTTTTAACGCTTAAAATGTTTTGACACTTTTCATCATTCCTTTAGAAATGTTTCTTATCACTTTTTAAGTGATCTCCTGATGACAGACAGGAGCGGAGTCCCTTCCAGACTGTGCCACGAGCAGAGAAGCGCTGGCTCACAGTACTGCCGTGGCTGAGACTTCCACTGATACCCAGCTGCCTGTCCTTTGAGCACCCTGAGCCCTTGCTGAACAGCTAAATATAACCAGCTAATCCCACAACTAGCTTGTTGTTTTTTTTTTCTTGTTTTTCTGGACGATCTGATATTGATATAACAAAATATTTCCTATTTCTAAAAGCTAGGAAAGTGTGAGTGTGTTTTCCTCCTTTTTCTCCCTCCCTCCTCCCATTTTCCTGGAGTACAAAGGTGCCTGATTTTAGTAGATAACTTGAAATTCTGGTGTTTGAAAATAGCAAGTAACCTAGTTAAGCAAATTTGGGCATGTCAGTGGGGAAGGATGGTCTCTTGATGGTGTTTTAATCAGTATCTCTTTAAGATAACATGTTCCCTTCATTGCCACCCCCCTGGAAAGACACCCCAAAGTTGACCATGAAATAACAAATGACTAAGTGTACTGACAGAAGAACTGCAAACCCACAACACTCATCAGCAGCAAACCAGTCTTGTGTCATTTTGTGGGTGTCGAATTGGCCTGTTGTAAAATACCAAATTAAGCCTGAACATTCAGAATAGAAGACTAAAATAGCCTTTCCCTGAAGTTTATTCTCTTCTGTGATGTTTTTGTCCTATTTTCAACCTTTATAGAGGTGACACATCCCTGCTCAGTGTTACTGGCTGCGTATTGTCAGTCTGGAGTACTGGCTCTCCATCTGTGAGCTCCAGCTAGCAGCAGGTACTGTAAATCATAGAGATTCATGACAAGGCTGTGAAGTTTTCTGAAGGACAAATCTGCAGTATCTGTGTAGAAAATTACTGTATCTAGTAACCAGGAGTGGGCTTTTGGTTTGTCAAAAGCTGTTGCAGTAACCTTGTTGGGTGATGCTTTAACTCTTGGGAATCAAGTCTGTAGAAACCACATGTGCATTCGTGTAGTTTTCCAGCTCTCCTCTTCCTCATGCATTCTCTTTCACACTCATGTGTACTCTTGTTGCCTCCAGGAGAGCTGAGTTGAATACATGAGTCTGTTCATGTACTCTTCCAAGGCTTTCTTTTAGATTTGGGAATGGAGAAGGTTGGATCATCCAGAAGCACATGGCCCCATGCTGATACAGCTTGTCAATGGCTTGGATGAGAGGGACCAAACCATACTGGGTCCAACACCTAAGGAGCCATGGTCTGGAGGACTTCTAGCCTGGTTTACTTTGTGGTGGCGTCCTTGGAAACTCAGCCTGGCTAGTTTAGAGGTGGATGCAATTCAGACTGAGATGGGCATGTTTTGCACAGATTTTTGCTTTTGTTC
>NW_008623573.1:120695-151715 GCF_000691845.1 Merops nubicus | reverse complement strand
TGATACTGTAGGTCTTGGGGGTCTTACAGGATGAGTGCTCCCAGCTGGTGGAGGCTGCCAGCAACAGCTTTTGGGAGTCCAGGATGTAGGATAAGACTAAGGGTGACCAACTGAATGAAAAAGGTTAAGCAAGGGGACTTGCCCATCAGGATGAGCCACCAACAGCCTGAACTTGGAGGGAAAACGCTGGAAGTCAAATCCAGCAAAATCCAGCTCTGCATGAGCATTACAGATGGTGAGAGCTGAGCCTGTGTTGAATTTGGGGCTGCAAGTGTGGGCTTAGGTGGGAAGAATAGGAGTGACTGGGGATGGGGTGAGCCTCGAGGCCTCCCTGTGAAGCTTCTGCTTGTGCAATCCTGCTCCATCCCCTTGAATTTGGGTAGCATGCAGAGACATCCTTGGCCAAGTGTGGATGTACTCAACACTCATCTGCAGTGAACTGTGCCTGGTGAAACTGTCCTGCCACGTCCCTCAGTGCATCCTTGGGACATTTGCATATGCCTAAGCTTCATCCTCTGTTTTTCCAGCTCCTCAAGTGAATTCTTGAAGTAGGTGAGAAATTAAGCTGTTCCTAGAAATCCCAATGCAGTTGTGTCTCTCTGCCTTAACTGGTGGACTCATCCTTGCTTCCTCTTGGTGCCATTGTTAACAGTCTTCTGGCTGTTAAGGGGCGGTTTTCAGACTTGTTTAGAAGAATCTCCTCCTTCTTGTGTATGTGCCACTTGCTGTGCACTGGGGAAGAGTGCAAATACAGGGCTACTGAGGATTTAACTTCAGAGGCTTTTCAGTTGACTTGTCTCTGTCCCACCAACAACCTGGGCTTAGCCCAGGGCAATGCTGCAGTGCAGGGAACAGTAAAGATGTTGCACAGGGTTTCTGTGCAGTTCCTGGAGCCTGTGCTATGGGGGCAACTCAGAGTAATGGAGCATTATCTTGGTTTTGGGATACCAGTGTACAACCTGCTATGAAGACTGTGAGTAAATCTATGAGAGGAAGACACGTGTGTGTCTACACACATCCAGTCTCCTTGCTTGGGCTGCGTTGCCATCCTGTGCAGGACTTTCATGCAAAATATGTTTGTGTCCTTGGTGAGCTTGCTTGTGGTGCTCTTGAAAACAGGAGAGAAACATGACTCTTTTAGAGCTGGCCCCACTCTAGATTTCCTGGAGCCCCAGATATGCCCCACAGAGCACCCTCATCACCACTGAGCACTGTTGTTAATGCTTCTGGCACCAAAGCACAGCTGGTGACTCCTGCTTTTTCCTTCTCCCTCCACCAAGAAGGAGGGGGGAGTGGAAAAAAAAAAAGGCAAATCCCCCAAAACTACATGCATTAAAGGAAGAAATTCCCCTGACTGGCTTGAGCTGGGATCAACCCATTCACCACCCTGCTGCCCCAGAAGGGTTGTTTTTGGTGGTGGTGCCTTCAGCGTCATGCCTGACAACAGCCATTCTCTCCAGTTTGCTGCTCCTAAGATGTGCTTCAGGATAACTTCTTCTGAGCCCGTTTCATGGGAGTGTTTTCACTTAAGGACAGCATTTAATTGCATGTTGGAGTCAAACTGAGATTGATTGGAACTTGGGTGATGCTTAAAGAAAGGGAGTACATGGCCGAGACCTCATTGACAGTCTGTAACTGCCCTGTTGCACCAAGCAAGACCCAGAGCTGAGACAGGCCTGATCTAACATTAGCAGATGGATACAAGGAATGAAAATGGGCTTGACCACACCTGTCAAGGCAGGAGCTTGGATTTTGTTGATCCTGTGTGTCCTGCACCCCAAGACCATCAGTGAGGTGGAGGCAGGAATGACCATCCCCATACAGGTGCACAGGTCTGTCCCTGGACATCATCTTAGCTGAGGTGCTTGCTCTGGACCCCTAGACATGATGCTGGGTGGTCCTCAGAGAGAGGCCAGAGCTGTGGCGTTTTGGGAGGAGGATGTAGAATGGGATGGCCCCATTCTACAAACACAGTGTCTGTGTTTGGGCTGTTGAGGGAATGAGTGGAGTAACCTTTCTTCCTAGTCTCCGTTCCCATACAGATTTCATAGAAGGTTTAAGCTGCTGACTTCCTTTTCCTAGCACAGTGGGAAGTTCAGGCTCCTGGGGAGCATGTGTCTGTGATGGAGACCAAAGGAAGGGTGTGGGAAATGTTTTTTCTTAGAGGTCTCTGCTGGGAAGAACTCCCAATGAGGTCTGTTTGGCCCTCTTGTCAGCCCAGAGCATAAGATACAAACATGGTTTTGCTTTCCTCCAGTTTGAGCAGCTCCAGGTGCTTTAGGATCGACCATGTGGCAAAAGGTGAGGCTCTGGCTTAGCCCATTCCATAGATGGGCTTTGGTCATATAGCTCATTGCCAAGGACAGAGATTTTTGAAGCTGTTTTTTAGTTGTTGTTTTTTTTTTTTTTTTTTTTTTTTTTTTTAGTTCAGTTTTTAGTTTCCCCTTCAGAGGGGCAAGCCCAAGAAAGTTTTCCAGCCAGCTTCTTTACTTCTACAGGTTTTTATTCTCAGTTTCAAGAAGTAATTTGAGCAGAAGTAAGGACAAGAGACCTCACACAACTCTGGCTGGAGAAAGTGTGCAGTTCCACGGCTGAAGCAGTGTTTCCTAAAATAACAGCCTCGGGAACCTCTGCAATCTGTTTCCCTGTCTCTTACCCGTTTACAAGAACTGAGAAGTCTTTCAGCATTGTGAAGCAAGGCTGTGAAACAGCAACTAGAACAAGAGGGCCTCAGTCTCTCGTGCTCTATCTGGGGACCTATTGGGCTATTATTAGCAGGGGATGCCAAATATATTTGGTAAACATTTGAGAAGCCTTGCCAAGCGGTGCTGCGAAGACACACGCTCGTTTTTTTGGCCCCCCAGTCGTTTAACCCAGGCAAAAAGCAACGAGAGAGCCAGAGAAGTTCACACTTCTTATCCCATTTTGTTCTTGTCAGCGTAAGGAAATGTTCTTGGATGTCTCTGGGGTCAAAGCTGGAAACCCTGCCTGTAAAACTCGGCAGGGAAGGTTTCTTTGCAAGCGGAGGTGGGTCGTGGTGGTCTCCTGGCACGCCCCTCCTGTGCTGGGGGCTGGAAGCCGCTCTGAGGGCTCAGCCCTTTCCTCCAGCCTGGTGCGAGGTGCCGAACTTTTGGGGATTTCCTCGTAGCCCCCCGTCCCCTGGCAGCAGAGGAGTGACCCGCAATCTCGGCTTCCATCGCTAGAGGGAGGGAAACTACACGGAATTCTCACCCCCTGCGCGCCTCTCCGGCTCTCCGGCCATCCGCTTCGGGCAGGCGGCACACGCTCTTCTGGCTTTTTTTAATTAGTATTTATTTATTGTATGAAAAACACGCCAAACTGTGGTCAGTGGGCTGTTCTCATTCGATGGTGCCAAGCCGGGGTTTGTGCCCACCCTGGCAGGTTGCTGGCAGCGGGGTCTGGGAGCCCTGCTCTGGGAAGCTCGGCGTAACCAGGAATACCTGCTGAAGGAGGGCCCCCCTCTCCAAGAGCAAAGCAGGCTGTGGAGATCTCCAAGGCTGCCAGCAAGTTCTAGTCATGCTCCTTGGGGTAATTTTTGTGGGAAGCAACAGTGCAGTGCAGTGGTGAGGTCACATCCCACCCCCCTGGTAACTAAATTGGTGGGTGAAGGACTGGGAGAACTTATCACATGCCATGAGGAGAAGGCACGTGCTCAACATGTGCTTGCACCATTCTGAGCTGAGGGGCAATATCTTCATTAGCTGCCCAGGTACCTTGTCCTTCAAAATACTTATCAGCTCTTTTTTTGTATCTTCTAGCTTCATAATCTGTGATGTGGCTGATTTAGTGTGGCTAAATACATCATTCAAAAAATGCAGCTTAAGGAAAGACTGTTCTCACTCTCTAACCTATATATTTATAAAGCTAATTTAATAACAACACAAAAAAAAAAAGTCTAACAAAAGGAAATGATGATAGAAACTTACAGGTTTTCTTGAAGCAGTACACCACAGTCACTATTTTTTCTCCTATTTGAAAGCATAGTCACTTTGAAATTCGTGTAAGAAAAAGAAGATGACAATTTCAACCTAGGAATAGGAACACAGTTGTAAAGTCAATCTGTTCCCAGAGCAAGTATCAGAGAACAACTTTCCTGCTTTCAAAACCCATTTCATGAGGCTCGGTAGCTCTTTACCAGTCCTCCCTAGATGTGGGATTGTGAAAACTAGTTAAGATCAGCTTTCCTCACCAGAACGGCACTGACGAGCTATGGTGTTTTCAGCTTTGTCTGCTGAGGGCACCATCCATCTCCCCTACAAGATGTGGAAGGGTGAAATCTGGCATGTCCGAATGAACTACTGGCTCTGTAGGAAAGCCAAGGGTGCATCTCTGTTCAAATCCTCTGGTGGCCATGGTCATAGCAACATGCTGCGTAGCACTGCAGGAAAAGGTGTTGTCATTCCTGGGGACACTGTTGCTCCTGAAGAGATGGTCTTGAGGGATGGAAGCAGGCTGATACCTTCTTTCATTTTAAACATATTTTTTTTAAAGAATGTAAGACAAGTAATGCATTGCAACATGGAAGTAATTAGTACTAATAAAAATTAATTAAAACTTGACCAATAATGAATGTGACCCTGGCTTGTCTGTTGCTTAAGCCTGAACAGCAGAAAGACAGTAACAAACCAAAAGTAAATAAGACAGATGTGTGGATTTGTTTGGTCTTTTTATTTATTAGCTATTATATATTTTTGATAGCAGTGGGGAGCAGACAAGTCCACATCTTTTTGGTTTTTTCCTTCCTTAATGAAAGGAATCATGAACAGAGCAGGACTGTAACTCAGGAAAAAACTGAAAGATAGGGACATAACGAGAACTTTCAAATGTGTAACTTTGTGGTGGTCACACTTGTAACCATCTGGGTCATTCTCAGGAGGGGAGACGGATGGGGCAGAGCAATATTGGGCACACTCCTTTATCTTTTGTTTCAAGAAGAAATGTGCACATGCACTATGTGCAAAACATGGCTTCTGGTAGTGAAAACAACATGGAAGAGCTGAAACTGTAGGAGGTCTCTGCGGGACAGGACAGGGGGTGTTGGGCTGTGCTTCAGGCTCAGCTTTCCTTGGGGAAGGCGTTGGCTGGCTCCAGCATTGGATGGGGCAGGGACAACTTTCTTCATCAAAAGCCAGCCCGAGCACTGCCGGCAGTGGAGAGGAGAGGATGGGTTCCAGGAGGGGACGAGTGCCTGAGAGGAGGTGTGCCAAAAAGATCTGGCTGGCAGTGGAGCAGCTGGCCTCTGCTGCTAATTCAGATTGGCTGGCCCAGGAGGATCCTAATTACAGCACAACTGCTGTCTCCGTAATCGCTGCGGCAGGAGCAGCGCGGGCCAGAAGGCTCCGAGAGGGACCTGGATGCTGCAGCAGAAGATTATTAGAGTTGCTGCGCTCCGTCCTGGCCACCGAGTCGCACAGAACCTACCAGATGTCAGGGAGGAAGAAATGGGTCATCCTCAGCGTTGGCTTGTGCAAATCGTGCCGTTGATGGCTCGTGGGAGCGTGGCGGATGCGTAGCGAGGCTCTAGCCCACCGAGGCTCTGCGTGGGGAATGAGCTGGGAATGCAGTGAGGCCACTCAGCACTGGGGGATGATTTGCAAAGCAGCAGCTACTTGTGTGGCTGCTGTGGATAGCAAAAGCTGCTCAGACAACTCCCTGTGAGGGGCTGTCACTGTGCTGATGTTCCTGGTGTACCAGTAAGGACGGCCACTCATCCACCTGCACTGGCTGCTGACAAATGAAATCATCCCCCACAAAGCCTGGGCCCAACAATTAGCAAAAAAGCTGTGATGAGCAATAAGAGAACTATGTTTTAGGGTGTGAATGTTGTTTTTTTTTGGATTCCTGGTATGTTCCCAAGGTCAGCTTCTGCAGATATGTTTTGAAATCAAAATAGCAAACTCAGGCAACAGAGGGGATGCATCAAAGCAGATGTGATCTTTGTAGTCTGGGCAATTTGTTGGCAATTTGAAGGTAGTGCTGATGCCCATTGCATTCAGGATCTAAAGTAGGAGGTGCTCCCACCATTTCATGCAAGAGACAGAAGCATCAGAGATTTTACAATGCTGTTTTGGAAGCATTCCCTCAGAAAAGGCCTGTGAAATGTTAAACTCCACCTTTGACTTGCAGCCGAAGCATTTCCCAAGTGGAAAGCCCAGCACGTAGTCCCCAGATGCAAATAAGGGAAATGTGGTGCAGGTAAAATGTTATTCCCTCCATCCTCCCACTTGCTTCCCAGCAGGAGAGAGCCACTGGCCACTTCTCCACAGGCTGTGCCTGAAGCACGTGTTCCTCTCTTGCACCAGACTTCGGTCACATGCAGTCGCCTTATGGATAGCTGGGGCAGTAAGGGTGATCTTAAACCTCTCTGGATGACTCACACTCCCTTTATCTAAGTCTGTTCACACTGTTACAGCTTTTCTTGCTGGTGACGATGTGGCAGAGAAGGACTGAGTGAGAGTGAGATAATGTGGCAGTGGGAGGCCATGCCAAGGTGATGAGCTATTTTCCATTGGCATCTGATGGTGCTGATCGGTAACGATGTACTTTAGAAGGTGTCTTTGATAACACACTTTAATAATTTAACCCTCCTCGTATTTTTGGATACATAATTTGTGTAGGGATTACAACCTGAATCTGCTTAGGTGTCTCTGGTTTCTGACACAGCAGCAGCCTTTGAATCAGCGAGCGTCTGCTCTTGCTGCTTAATCTCTGAGGCAGCCAATTTGGGGACAGAAGGAGTTTTTACTTTATCTGCTCCGAACACACTTGTACTTTATTCCTTTGTATTGGAAAAACAGGAGAGAAAAAAAAACCAACAGTGGTGGGGGTGAAGCTGTGTGTGTGAGCACGTGTGTGTGTGTTTATATAGTACGGGAGACAGAGACAAAACTGAACAAGTGTGGGAGGGTGAGAACCTTTATTGTGCAACAAACTGATGGCACCAAATATGCTGCATTTGTTGTGAGTTAAAAGGTTTATACAAAGATTTTCTTAGTAGTGCCTAAGATCTTAATAGGGTAATTAATCTTTCTAAGTGTTAGTGCCAGATTATGGGATCAGCTATTACCCCTGGCTACAGAGTTCTCCTTTGTGTGTTGCTATGAACAGGACTAAGTGATGAGACTACTCCATTTGCCAAACAAAGATATGGTTCCTGCTAGCTTGTTTATGTTTGAAACGTGTTTTCTGGTGCAGAGAAGGCAGCACCATTTCCCTGGGAATATTTGGGCTCTTTAAAAGGAGTCTTATTAAGAGAAGAAGGGGATGAAGCTCTGTAGAATTTGCAGAGCTTTAGAGAAAAGTGCGTATGTACTTTAAGAGGCATAATGGTGAGTTGCTTGGTTTGACTGGTTTTTTTTTCCAAGCAGGAAAATAAATAGATAGCTAATGTAATTGTAAGAAAGCAGCTGCAGGAATAGATAAAAAGAGGTCTCTACTTAAAAACTTGTGTACGGAATGCAGGAGCCAAACACTTCAGCTGAGGAATTAAAATCCAAGTTGTACTGCAGCAGGGTAGGGTAGGACAGAGAGGACATGGGAGAATTTTCCTAAGAAACAGGCTTAGCTCAAGCCTGTTTATTCAAATCTGTTGGTTGTCTTATTGAACAGATATAGGAATTTTGTTTCTGGTGACAAAGGGAGTGGGGGGTGGAGAGGGAGAATTAGTGTATTACCTGATGGTTCTCACCATTGAAACAACTGGGTCATCCTGGAGAAATGGCTGCTTGGCCACATTTTGACATCTCCTGTACCGCTGAATGAGCAACCTCTGATCGAGGTCAGTCTAAACTGCTCTGTCCACACCATTTAGCCCGCTCCAGTGAAGGCTGCTGTGTTCTGAAGCGATGGTAAAGGAAAGCTCCAACTCCAACCTTTATTATATGTTACAGCTTGCTTGAACCTGGGGTTGCTTTTGAGGCACCCTGGAAGCAGTGACATGCGAGTGACTCCTGGTGTGTGGGTGGGCGTGCTTCCCATGGAACAGTGCTGCTGAGGCTGTCGTGTTGAGATGAGATGCTCTGGGCTGGTTCAAACTGCTGCCACGCCAGGCTAGACTTTCTTCTGGGCATTGGGTGGGAGGACCCTCACATAGGGTCTGTGGGAGGGAAACTTTGCTATATGGTTGGAGAATCAGTCAATTTGCAGAAAAGTGGGAAGAAAAAGCAATCAGAAAGGCTGGAGGAGGAGGGGTCTTGCCATCCCTTGCCTTGCTGGTGCAGAGTCAGCTCTGGCTCTGCCTGCTCATCCCCGTGGCAGCCACAGGACCGTATGCCTTCTTGCCTTGCCCCCTGCATAATGATTTACAGCTGAGCAACAATGGAAAGGAAAAGCTGCAGAACCTGGTTCACCCTCTTTTCAGTCTCAGTAGGAAGTTTATATTTATACAAGGCTTGGGGGGATCAAGGGAGAGTCCTGACGTTTTGCCAAACCACCAGAATAAAGTCATGACGCTCTGGTTTGGCATAAGGTTGAAGGAGCCTCTCTGTGGGTGTGCTGAGTGGATGTAGGGTTGAAAGGGGTGGTCAACCAGGCCTTGTAGATATTTATTCTAGATGGCAACACGTGCTTGCCTGGCTTGTCCCAGGGCTGAGAGGATGAAGTGTTAGCACTGCTGGTCTGGTAGGGCTCTGTACACTGCTGAGAGCCTTCTTGTGGGCTCTGCTTGGTTCCCACAGTGACAGCTCCTGCTGGATGTTCATATGCTGGTGCCCAGGGAGGTGTGTGGAACCGAGGTGCTCATCCTGCCCAGCTGCTCTGGGGGGAAGGTGCTGCTTACCTGATGAGGTCACCAATTCCTCCCACTGGACTGTCAGAGGGGTTGCCCATGAGCACAGAAAATGAGGGAGATGCTCATCCCAGGTATCTATGAGTGATGGTTGTTGAAAACCTGCCAGGGCTTTCAGACCTGCTGCACTGTCATCACCCTCTCCCTCAGTGACTGGAGTGTGCCTCCTAGAAACAGCATTTGCCTGGAAGGAACAGCAAGCTCCTGGCTCTGTCCTGCTGCTCCAGCACCTGCAGAGCCCCTTCTCCCACACCTAGCACAGGGATTTTTCACTCTGTGCTGCTGCAGAGACGTGGTCTTTTGTAAGCAGATGTCTTCATTGGTCCAATTGCATTTATAGCTTTCTGCATTCACTGTTTGGGATTTGTAATTTGCTTTACAAATCTCAGTTTGATTGTAGAGATGATATGCAACACGAGATGCTAAAAACTCTGAAAGTAAGTCTTTGAAGATAATTACAGCTACCTTACCACAAAGAAGCTCTGAGGGTTACGAGGGAAAAAAAAAAATCCTTATTAATGCAGAGTTAAGGTGACCTGGTTATAGCAGAGACCTTTCCAAGTGGAAAATTCATATCCAGGACATACAGAATCAAGGTATATGCCATTAAAACATCAACTCTACCCCCCTGGAGCTGGGGGTGCTCATTGGGAATTATCTGCAACCACTCCAGCTGCAGTCACTCTATTAGCTGGAGCAGTATTGAGCGGTGAGGATTAGCTGGAGTTTGGCAGAGCTTGGAGAATAATAGGGGAAAAAAATCAGGGTGGGTGAGAAGAGAAGCTGAATGCACATACCTGTGTGTGCATATGCATGAATAAAGGAAAACAACACCCGTGTGCCTGGGGAACTTGGGAATTTCACTTCATGTACTGAGATGCAGCAAGGGCAAAAATACCTAGAAATAAGGATGTCATGGCAGCAAGGCATAAGGCAGTACTGACTTAGAGGTTTGCAGCTGGGCTGAGGTGCTGCTGCAGGCTGCGTAGCTGGGTGTGGGGTAGGTGTGCACAGCCCCAGTTTGGTACAGCAGACCTATGGTGCAGTTAGCATTGGCAACAGGAAGGTGTTGGGTGCTGTCATCAGTGGTCATCCCCTTTCCATTCCATCTCTGAAGTGTGTTATAGGAGAAATGAGGTTAGTTGTACAGCTAAATTTTCTTATTTCTAAAGGACTGTTTATCCAGAGCAGTATTTATGACTGGGCAGCCCAGATTTTTGGATAACAAAGGTATTTGTCTGTGCATTTCCTAGGTTTACTCAATAGTAATAGGAATGTTTGATTTATTTTTTTTTCATTGTTGAATATAATGGTGATTTAAACAGTTGAAGTTAACATACAGCTTTGTGTTTGAGCTATCTATATCATTAAAAAGGAAATAGTGTGTCTTAGGATAAAGAGGTTGTGTTGTTTTTTGTGTAACAAAATCAATTTTGTTACCATGGAATGGAAGCTACAGTCAAGTTTTGAAATATCTATGGGCTAGTGGAAGAGGAAGGGAATTCAAACGTGTGCTCTGTCTCTCCAAATCTTCAGTATTGTCTCCTGTGGCAGCTGTAACAGCTTGAAGCTTGTGACAGCAGGTTGATGCATCTCCATTTTCCCTTCTGCTCAGCATTTCAGGCAGGATGTAAAACTTGCCTGTAACTTTGGCCTAGTCCCATTCCCATGCCTTTAAAACATAAATACCTCAGAAGCTGTGTATTAAGCTCTCCTGTGGTGGTGTGCTCTAAGCTAGGTTCTGGAGCTGACCCGTGGCCAAGTCCTGGCCCTTGTGTTTCTCCAGCACATGTTGCAGGGCTGGAGCTCAAGGTCCAAGCATGTACCCCGTGCCCTGCTGGCTTTCAAGCTTGAGGCACTTGCAGGTGGGTGCAAGACATGTCAAACACCTTTCTGGCAGGCAAGAGGGGTCTGGACTGTCCTCTGTGCACTAGAGTCCATGATGCCATTGCTTGGAGGTTCTGTGCAGCCCTGAGGCAGTTGTGGTGAGCTCCTGATAGCCATACTGGCGTGGTCCTCTCTCAGGGGTAGGGTCTGAGCTGGAATGTTTAAGCCCCAAGCTGTGTGCCTTGCAAAGGTGTCTTGAGTCACCCTTTCTCAGAAGCCACAGACTTTGGATGACAAACAGGCCCTTTGTAGGCATGGCAGATTTGCAGGTAGTCAGAGATGGCAGAGATTTCAGATCTCTTGGAAGACTCCAGCCTTTTAACAGGAAAGGCTTCTCAGCCTGCCTGAGAGCTGAGCTGACCCTCCACTACGACAGATACACCCCAGCATCTCCCCTTATCCTTGGGTTTTGGCATACCCACAATATTAGGAAAATGGCATAACAAAGAGCTAATGTTATTTCCAGAAGTAGCTTAAAAAAAGCCCCTGGGAGAGAAGTGACTTATTAGCAAGTCATGGGACTTAGGTGTGCCTCAGGCAAGACTTTCAAACTATTGCTCTCCCAATCAGTCGCTAGAATAATACCACTTCCCAAACAGAGAAGAACAACGTGGGAAATTCATCTAATGTAATATCATAGGTCTGAGCCTTGGAGCAGAACAAAATGGGTTATTGAAATATAATAGTAAAATAGGTGGGACTGTGGAATAGCAGGTCAAAGCAAACCCTCAGATGACTAATTAATTCTTACTATCCTCCTTGTTCTATTTCATCCTTAGGTATTTAATTACATAGTTTTCTTTTCCTCCTGTCCTAACATACACCACAAGGCAATACTTTTTCTCTTTGAGCCTTGGAAACAGTAGCACTCGAGTGCTTTATTGGAGCTACTCATCTAAAAATAAAACTTTGAAAGGTCTGAGCAGTGGTACGACCAGACTTTGTAATTACGGCTCTGTCTGGAGGGTATAAGATGGATGAGGATGTCCTTGTGCTGGGTGCTGTACCCTACATGTTAAGGCAGGAACTTAAAAGCAGCAGAGCACTGAAGAAAACATCTTCTGTGCATCTTGCAGCCCTTGTTGCAAGAGAATCCCAGCCTTTGGAATGGGTTGGGTGCAAGCTGCAACAGGGTGTTGCCTTGACATGGTCCCTATCCGGGGATGAGAAACTAATTTTTTTGCCAGGATGTGTGCAGCCTAAATGTAGTAAATGCTGCCCTTGTGTTAGTAGCCTGGAGAAATAAGTCACAAGACTTTTTTTTTTTTTTTTTTTTTAATTTCCCTGCCCATTAAGGTGCTTTCAATGTTCCTGTCATTTTAGTCTTCTCTAACGCCTACTATTCTAGAAACTCAGCTGATAGCACTGTGAAAAGTAAATCTCTCTCTCAAGCATTTTCTTCCCTCTAGCTAATAGCTAATCTAATAATAGTTTGACTCCTACCACCACAATAATTCTCTTTACAAGATGTGTAGTAGAAGGAGACTAAAGATTTCCTCCCTGGGGTGATCCAAAACTCCTTGAAAGTAGTGTAACAGTTCAGAATCAGGGCCTTGTGCTGCTTATTTATCACCCTTCAGACCTTTACAGGCTTTGATATTTCTCAGATTTGACTTAAAGTCCAGCAAAACCAACCCTCCCAAGCAATGCACGACCTCTCAGTTTTCATTAATTTTTTTCCCTTTTGTTTATTAATATTTTTTGTTATTAGCATTTCCACATGAATATTTATTTATTTATTGGGTGTTTTTACATCAGCCCTGAATGATCTTCCTATTAGTACAGGAAGCTGGCAGCAGCCAGTCTGCAGCCTTTGGATAGCCAACTAATTAAGGGAAAAGCAGGTGTGGATGGGTCTATTGAGTCTATAAATAAGTGCCAAAAAGTTAAGTTATTGGTCTGTGAGTGTTAGCAGGTGGAGCACTGTTTTATACCTTAAACACAGAGAGAAAGAAGAATTAGAGGAAATGATTTTTTTTTTTCCCCATGACTTAAAAGCTCTTCAGAAATGCAGTATGTTTTTTTCTCTAAAAAAAAAAAAAAAAAAAAAAAAAAAAAAAAGTCATTGTCTTGAACAAGGTCAGTTTTGAAGACAAATAAAGGTATTGCAGGGGCTCTTACTTCCACTGACCTGGGCTGTGTGATGAACTGGATGGTCTGCAAAGAAATAATTCATATTCTCAGGCTGACACTCAGAAACATAACTCACAAGTGACTACAGATGTTAGTGCCCATTGTTCCTTTGCAGTTCTATTTATTTATAAACTTTCCCTGCCTTCCATCAAGTGCTCAAAATGTTCTAATCTGCAAAAAGCCTCTTCCCTCAGTGCTACAGAAAAATATGAACAAAGTATGATGTAAGGGAGTTTGTGTCTAAGAATATAGTCTGTCTTCGTGCTGATTTTTCCTCCTCCCCAATTTCTGTACTGGCTTTCTTCTTTTGTGCTGGGTTTAGTAATTTATTCAAACACTTCTAACCAAGGGGTGTTTTTCACCAGGGTGCAGCAGCAAGAGACCACAACAGCATTTCACAACATGTACAAAATACATTCAAGCACTTTCAGGGCAGTATACTCTGTGAGAGGATAATGTTAGAATAAAAACATATATAACAGCCACCTACGTACTTGACTGGTTTCATTAATTTTGATCTGACTGATATAAAAGTCTTCTTTGTGGATATGTATTAATCTTTTATGGGCTGTGTATGAATTTAAATGCAAGTGATGCATGAATGCTAACACTAAAGCTCGCACATCCAGATCTGGGAATGGTGTGATGAGAAGAAAACCCCAGCACTCAAAACATGCACACTGTTGAGAATTAAAATCTCTGGTTTTGTCTGACCAAGCTAACAGCTGTTGATCTGGAGCAGTAAGGAAGGGGTCTTGTGGTCTGTGGCTTTTGGGAGGCTTTGTGGGTTCTGGGACCTTCATTTCTAAATGTGTACCTTGAAATCAGAATGGGACCTTCTCACCTTTCCCCTTCCTTTCTACCTTACAGATAGGGAGGGGAAGGGTTTTCCAGGTTAGACTGATCATTACTGATCACCTTTTAGTGCTGAGTCTCATTCTCAGGGCTCTCAACAACAATGTGACAGTGCAGGAGCCCTCTCCTCTGATCATCAAGCTGTAGGAATGCTCTGGCTTGGAAAGGGGAACGTTTATAACTTGTCTTTTGCCCCTGGTTCCTCTTTGTACAGGTAATGAGATATTCACCAGAGCAGGGACTGGGACCTGGTAAGCAGACCTTCCCAGCTAAATGTACTAATTAGTCTCTCTTTCCCTGTCTCTTAATGAATCTATACATATTCATTGAGAAGTAGAACAGCTCCAATAGGAGAGACTTGAGGAAAAACTTTTTCCTGGAATACCCTGCAGCCTACTTGGTGGTTATAACTGTCTCCTGATGATTAGAGACTACAGCTTCACTTCTCTGAATCAGGTGAAGGGAGGAAAGAGCTTTTGTTCCTCCTGAGTGAACAGTCTGGCCCATAGACCACTGCAGTCAAGGAGAATAGTCACCTTTTGCAGAGTGTGTGTGTTGATCCTCACTTCTTATATCCGTTCATTAAAAGTGCCTTACACAAACTTTTTCACACTGGAGCTGAAGAAAAGGATTGGCTTGCACTTGTTTACTGGGCAAAGTAAATCTAAGTTTTAAAAGCTGTTTTAGAGCAAGTTCAGTTTTCCTTTTTTTGTGCCACCCTGGCAGTATTTTTTTGGCATGACAGGAATGACAAATCAACTATTGATGTCATTCTATTGAAGTGCTTTTTAAAGTACTCAGACCCTACAGGCTTTCGTATTTAATCCTCAGTAACATTTATGTTTTGCCATATTTATAAATTGTCACTAGAATAAAAAATAATAGTAGTAGTAATAAAACAAGTCTTGAAGAAAGGTGGGTAAGCACTGACTGAGAGTACCAACAGAACCCATCCTGCTGATGAAAGCTGGCTGTGAAATGGATGCTAAAAATAAACCTCAACTCTAAAAGTCAGTTCTGACAGACCTGGATCTTGCTTGTCTTTGTAACATAATTTGCCACAATCTGTGGGCTGATGTTGCAGTAAATTAGGTTCCTGATACTTACTGTTAATGAGTCACTGAATAAATACATCTGTATAAATTAGCCCACAATTTGCCTGTTGCAAAAATAAAGTGTTTTGATTTTCTGTGTGAATAGCATGGCAAGCATTGTGCACATTAGTGTTGCTAAATGCTGAAGATGTTAATCTGTGGGAAGAGGAAGCAGTCATGAACTGATATGCACGTGGTGTGTGGTGGGATGGAGAGGTTCAGCCCCTGTGCCATGTCCCACTAAGTGGGAATGGGGCCATGCAAGGCAGAGCGGTGGGGTCAGCTTATGGATTTAGAGAATCAAGAGCTCCAAGTCTTTCAAGATGTTATTTTGCTTTAGACTCTGTGTTCTCTGGGTCAGACTCAACAAGAACAGCAGCAATAAATCACGTACGCAACAGCAACGTTCAAGACGTTGTTTGTGTTTTGGTAGCATGGGCTTGGGCCTTGTGACACTAGATGCTGTGTAAGACCAAAGTAGGAAATGTTCCACTCTCAGAGTATTTTACAGTTCAAGTCTGACAAGATGTAATAACGCTAGGAAGGAAGGCAATGAAACCAGCAATGAGGACTTAGGTTGATACAGGCCAGATATTTGCACAGTCACAGTAGATGAATCCTGTGTTTCTCCTGGGTATTTTTAATCTCCAAGTATGGTAGTCCAAGTACTTTACAAGTTATCAAGTCTGAGAAAGACTCAGCCACTTGCTTTTTCAGTAAGAAGACCTCCACTCCTGTGCAGTGACTTCAGCTTAAGATATGTGGAAAGAGAAATGACTTCAGTTCTGAGTCCTCCTGAGCCTGGCAGTGCGTTTAGCTGCGGAGCTGTGCTTCGACACAGGGCACAATCATATCATGCCAGTCTCCCTGAAATGGCTCTCTATTAAGTACTGGGTCACTTCCAAGGGCTGGAAGGAGCTGTCTGTCTGCTGGCACTAGACATGTGACCTTACTGAGATGTCTCCTTCAATCTCTAGAGGCTGCGACGTGTCACAGTGATGCGTGTTTTTACCTTGACACTCACTCAGCACAGCTCTCTGATGTGACAGGGCTTTTCTAAGGCATAGACATCCAAGGAGATGGATGTCTGTGTAATCTTACTTCTCTTTGTCCAGCTGGTCTGATAAAATGAACATCACCACACAAAGTCATTATGGGAGTGGCTTACAATGGCATGCAGGAATATGAACTTCAGTGTTTATTCCACCCAAGGTATGACTAGCCCATGGTTGTCTTGCTGTAGGTGTTTATTCTAGAGATGATTGACCATACTTAGTGGGCATAAAAGGATGAGTAGCTCGTTTTGTTTGTTCACAAGCAATGGGGTCTGAGGAGGTCTAGAACAAACGTGTGGAAGAGGTGCTCAGGGTCTGCATGAGGCTGGAGCATGGACAGTGCAGGGACAACTGTCAATATAATAAACCTAAAGAATACTTATTAATTTGCAGGGTCATTTTGGTGGTTTCTTTGGGTTGGAGGTGTCTTCAAAAGCACCTGGCAAATCTTTCTGTCTAGTCAACACTACTCCATACAGGCAGCGTTTGCTAGGCAAACAGATGTGAGATTTTTATGCAGCCAACTTCTGTCTCTCCTGCCACCAGGCATAGTCCTTGCTTGTTGGCACACAGCGCCGTGGTTCCTCATCCACTTTGTGAATCAGTATGGTACATGCAGCTGGTCAGCCTGATTTGGAATTTGCTGACTGGCTGCCAGCCCAGGAAGCCCATGGGCCCTGCTAGAGGATGCACTTGTCAGGATCCACCAATGACAGAGGACTAACCATAGATGCAAGCCTCAGTCCTGTGTGTGTGGCTCTTGCAGGCTGTGGGAGCAGAAAGTCAAAGGTTGTTTGGAAAACACAGAATGAGTTTATAAGCCAGCTATGCAGTGGCAAACCGCGATCTGACCAGGAGAAAACAGGGAGAGAAGGGCTATTGAAGTTTGACTTTTTTTTAAAAAAAAGTTATGACTCTCTGAAAGGTTATTTTATAATGAAACAATAATTAGAAAGTTGTTTATTGTGCATATATGGGTGCACATATACACGCATGCACACACATATACCTGCATATAGTGTCCCTGACCCAAGTCAATCTGACTCTGCAGGGATGCACAAGCTTGCACTGGCTGAGGAATTTGTAAGCTCTTCCATATTGCACATGAAGTATTTGCAGAGGTTATCTTTTGCCCAGCAAGGTTAACATCTCTAGGCTCCTGTTCTTGTCAAGGGGAAGAGAGGAGCTACTCACAGGTAAAATCTGGAGCAGCATAGGCAGACTTTTTTTCTGGCACTTTCCCTTCAGGAGAGCTTTAGAGCTTTTATCTCAACAGTAAGGGCCAAGGTTGCTTGTAAGCCTGAGTGAATGTCCGTTGCAGGGAGATGTAGACTAGGAAAGGCCAAGCTGGTGTGGTTTTTTGGTTTCATTCAGCTTGCCAAAATGTTTTTTTTTTTTTTTTTGTTTTTTTTTTGTGTTTTTTTTTTTTTTTTTTTTTTTTTTTTTTAAAGAGAATCATCTTTAAAGTGAAGCTTCTAAACTCCACTGTTGGAAACAGCTGTCTGGCTTTATCAAGATCAGAGGGCTCCCAGCTCCTCCCCCAGCCACCAGCAGGACCTGGAGGGACTATCCTGGCTGCTGCAGGGTGAGCCAGCGGCTGCACCACAATCGATTCCCCCTTGATCCACTCTAAAGTTTGGCTCCGTTTCACAGCTCTTCATGGAAATGACTCCCTGTTCTGGGAGGAGCTCAGTCTCTTTCTCAAATGATAATGCAATCCAGACATGAATTGGCAGAAATGTCGTGAGACTTCTTATTCTTGCGTATTTCCAGCTTGAATGCACTCAAAATACCCTGAGAAAGGCAGCCTTGGCATTTTTTCTAATGAACTGACACTGACCTGATAGTTTATTGTGGTTTCTTCTCCAAAAGACAGTTATATAGGAAAGAAACTGAACAATCCCTTTCCCATCCTTAGCTTGTTTTCCAGCTGTAATAATGCTAAAACCTATTATTTTTCCACGCTGTATTTTAATAATTGCTGCTCCATCAAGGATGGTTGAACACCACCTTTAAGCATATGTTAATGCTGACTTAAAACCTAGCTCCTGAACCACATGTAATATGTGTTTCAGGAGGCTTAGTGCAGCAGGTAGGAGAGGACAAACAGAAGTTCAGTATGGTCCTCTGAGCACAAATTCAGAGTGGTACCTTCCTCTCTCGGTGTATGGGCAGCTTAGGATGATTTATCTCCTTTAGTGTCAGCACCTAAATTTATTGCCTAGAGTTGGGCAGAGTGAGTAGCTGTCATGGTTATGTTTGTGCCTTGAGATGACAGGATTCCTCTTTTTCTCCCTGTTTTCTTGAGCCACACATAGGGGTTCCTGATACATCCTGAACCATGGAGGGAGAGAAGGTGTTTTACAGATTTTTTCCAATTTTGTTTTCCCTATGGGAAGGGGACTATGGACGTGGCACTCGGAGAATGGGCTGGGGTCAAGTACTGTGCTTTCTGAAACCTCTAACAGCTGGGCAGTGCAGGTGCCTGGCTTAGTGAGCACTGCTGTTGTGGCTGTACAGCGATAGAGAGGGACCTTAACATGGATCCTGGCCCCCACCATGTGCAGTGTGCCCGTTTTGGGAGTAGGCAAAGGCTAATCTTGGCTTTTCTGCCTAATATAGGCAAAGTTCCCAAGAAAGAATTCCTCTCTTGTGAAAACCAACAAGAAAACTAATGAAAGAAGATGACATTATTTCTTCACATGTCTTTCCAACGCAGTGATGAATGGGTACAGCGAGAGAGGTGTGAGTGATTTAGCTGAAGTCTCACAGGAGAGCTGTAGTGGAGCTGAGAACAAACCCTGCTCTTCAGCCACACAGTGTTGTTCTCCCTGTGGGCTCCTTGTTTTCAGTCCCTGAACCAGGATGGCAGCACTTCACACTACATACATGCACCATTTTGGGGAAGATGTAAGGCATGAGGCACTGAAGAGCTGGATCTTCTGCTTTTTTCTAGTTGGTTGTTGGGCAGCTGTGTTTGCTGGCTATCTGCTCTACCCTTGGCCTGGATCCCCTTCACCAAGGCATGCCTGTGGTTCCTGGATATCAGCCCTCAGCACCCAGCCACGGAGATACCAGGGCAGATGGAATCATAGGTGCTGCTCAGAGAGGAGCTTGAGAAGAAGCTTTCTTCCAGTTTCTACCTCTCCTAAATACTTCTCAGTAGCAATGGCACGTGTGTCACCTATGGAGGGCTGAGCTGCTTATTCCATGGAGGGAAGCATGGGAGAGAAGCAGGTGAACCTCAGCATACTGGTTTTGGGCTAGTGGTTTTGTTGAGCTAATAGCTCATCTATGCCTGATATGAAATAAAATGTGTTACTTAGTCAAGCATATCACTTTATTTTTCAAAATAAACTCAGCTTAAATGTGTTGGTAATATCTGGCCATGGTTCTTCACAGAGAGTTGAACTGTTGCATGTTTGTTAGAGAGGCAGAAAACAGTCAGTTCCAAAGCTGCAAAGGCACTGTACTGGTAAAACACCACAGCATGACAGGTACATTGCAAATCAATACTAAAGAAGAGTTTGAAATACGGTGTGTAGAAATATTTACAGACCATGGAGATTCAGAAATATTGCTGGCATGGCTGGGGGAATCAATACATGGAGGTAATTACAAAATACTGCCTTCATCTGAGGCAAAAAGTATAGGTCCCCATCCTACCCTAACAGCAGTTAACATGGACCTTTATAAAGTTTCTCTGAAACCAGTGCAACATTCAAGGGGTTTCTGTTCCTTGACTGAGTTATCTAACTGGAGCCAGTATTAGGTTTCAGAAATGGGTCCCTTACTTCTAGCTATTTTAAGGAAAAATAGAAAAAATCCTGAGAAGCAGGAAAACTCTGAGGTGATAAACGATTGGATAAAGAAATGTTTAAAATGCCAAAAAACTTAAGAATTCTACAAACTGTTGCCCAAGTTTTCATCTAGCTCCGGGTTTGATTCTGGAAATGTAGGGATCAAAATGAAGTATGTAATCTAGGACTTGATTTTGTTTTGGATTTCTGTAGGCGTGACTTAGTTTTCCTTGTTCTGAAGCAGATGTAGGGAGGACAATGCTTCTGCTGGTGTTGTTGGTATTGTCTGCTCATAGCTGCTGAGTGGATTTTTTTTCCCCTCCTGTCTTATTTCTGAAATGTCTATTAATATGTGGCCTAACAAGTATGTTGGAAAGACCCTGTTTCTCTTGAGAAGAAGACACTTGATTCTTGCAGTAAACTTAAGAGCAGGGTGCATTTGGATGCACGTTGGACTTGACTGCTTCCATTGCTAAAGCTTCCAAACCCTGCATTGACATGGTCTGTGGTGCTGTCTGGTTAGGTGCAGGCTGCAGAAGTCAGGATCCACGGAGCCATCAGAACCTACAGACACATGAGAACATAGGAAAGAGCAGCGCTGTGTCTCTTCCATTGGTCTAAATTTTCTGAGCAGGGAGAAGACAGCCTTGATATCATCATTGAGATAAGCAAACGTGGGTTCTAGCCAGTATACATCAGAAAGTAACATTTACTAAGAAGAAGAACCTGACCTTGATGAAGGCTTCCTCACATCTCCAGCCTCCATGGTGAGAGTGCTCTTGTGACAAAGCCGTGCCATTAAGCCTGGAGGGAAATCAGGTATCCATGTCTGCAGGTGCTACTGACCCCACAAAGCTGTGGCTGCAGTGTGGGCTGTGGGCCCATGCCAAGAGGCAGGAGGAGAGGTCTCTGGGTGTTTCCAGGAGAGGTGGTGGCAGTACTTCCCATGGTGGCAGAATGCTCAGAGGAACTTCTCTCAGCAGAGCTGTCATTCTGGCACTCTGACAGCCCATCAGAGGTTGCAATGAGGTCACCTACCAGACAGTGACCTTTAATGCTGCCCAGTCAAGATGGCATTGATAGTCTGATGCAAAATGGTGCCTCATTAGAGTGTTTTGAAGGGAAGCCATCTCCAGAGGGTGGAAAAGCCAAAGCTGCAAGGTGTACAGCCTTAGAAGAGGGTGAGTTGCAGGCATGTGTTGCACCGGGTCTCTTTAGAAGCTGGTTGAACGAAGAGAAGTTATGGCAAAACCTGTGGGTTTGGAAGCAGCTAAGCAGGAAGAGCCAAAAAATCTGGAGGCAGCAGAAGCTGAGCTTCTGCTAGCACCAGAGACCAGTAGACCCAGCCCAAGCATATTGTTACTGTTTTATTAAAAGGGTTGATTTGGAGAATGTTGTGTTTGCAATTCAGCATCATGCCTCGGAGCCTTGATTTCAAGCCTTTATTTATATGCTTAATTGTTGCTATGGAAATTCAATATTTAAAGAGGTAATTATTGCTGATCTTGTTGCATGTGTCCATTTCTGATGTCCAGCTGTTAGCTCTTTAGCTCCAGTCTAGCAGATTAATTACTACTATTGATTACTTTGAGCTTCTCTCTTCACACCTGCAGTCTGTGTAATTAGCCGGTGGCCTCCTCTGAAAATTAGGAGCAGTTTCATTTTGGCACCTTGCCATTTCTCAGCCATGTGCATTACACTGATGAACAAAAGCAAATCTATTTTAAATAGAGATATCTGGGCAATGAACTCTTTGTATTTTTGAACTGTCTGTGGATAACTCAAATTACTCTGTGTTAGCAAATATTGCACCCCATTGGAAGGCCACTGATAGAAAAAAAAATAAGAAAAAGAATAATTCTAAACCACTGCCCACCAGTCAGGAAATGCCATCCTGACTTTCTGGAGTTTATTTTCTGTAGTGGTGTTTGCACTAAATGGGATTCAACCATCTGAGTGCAATCCCTTTTTCCTTTCAAACTGCTTTTCTGAGGTGCTGTCCTTTCCCTGTTGGACGTGTGAGAGATCTGCTGTTCTTACTGGATGTTACCTGAGCACATCAGAACAACATCAAGTAAGAGTGTAGGAGGGGTATGCTTGTGCCCAGGAGACCCTCATCCATCCTCTCCCTTTCCAAGCCCTGTGCTTCTCGAGCCATTCACTGATTTCCAGTGGCCACCCAAGGAACATGACCTTTCTTGGAAAGACAAGTCTGTGCTGAATTTCAACCCCTTTGTACATTATGGAGGCAAAGACTAAGGTCTTGAAGGCTTTGTTTTAAGAAATAGAACACACTTCTTTTACCACTGGGGTCATGGCTTCCTCCTTTCTAAAAAGAAGCCTTTTCTTTATGTGAGCTGGGTTGCTGAGCAGAGGCCACGTTAACATAGTGTGATTTCAGCATGAGCAGTGTGCTGGGAGGGGGGGAGAGCGAGGGGTGAACTCTATCTTTGTTCTCTCTGGGCGAGCATCTAGTCTAGGTTTATAGCAGACCAAGGACAGTCCAAAAGCACAATACGGGTGGCCTGTGAACTGAAGTGTGCTGAAACTCAGTGTTCAGGAACTGACTTTCACATTAGTGCTGCACGACCGGATGCTCTCCAGAGTTTAATGTGCCACGGTTCAGGGTGGTGGGTCTCCAGAGTCAAGGTGGCAATGAAGGTGCTCTCTGCTTCCCGGGTCAAGCATCACCCCAAAAGTTGTTGTGAAGTTCAGGAGAAGAGGAGGGACTCATCTTCTTTCTGGTTGGGTAAAGTAGTTGCTTTAGACTACTTGGTACAGCACCGGCCTCCAGACCAGAAGGTCCCCAGCTGGAATCTCATCACCGCCACTGTTTCTAGATTAAATTCTAAATTGTGTACTGTCATTTGGAGGCCTTCTGTGCAGGGTCTCACTGAGTCACCAGTTATTAGGAATGCCTCCTATTATCGCAGCCCTAAAAGCTATTTGAACAGAAGCCTAATGTGACTGTGATTTCCAAGGACCATTTGCTGTTATTGCAGCTCTGCTTTGCTGTGAGTGAGAGAAACAAACCAAAGTTGCTTTCAGATCACATGAAAGGGAGGGACAGGGAAGCAGTGGAGCTGGAGAGACATTCAAGCTGCCAACAAATGTAAATGCACCAAAAATAAACAATCTTTTTATTAACTAGAGTGAGGTCATTTCTACTGCAGGAAAACAAACAGGTTAATCTTCTTCAAGCAGATCCATTTCTAGGATTTTGTAATTCTTCTCCTTTTTCTAAGTAGCTACAAAAGGTAGCTGCTGAACAAGTATGCAGAGCCCTATCTCCTGGGCCAGGGGGACCTTCTCCTCTGCTGTAGAAGAGGTGGACGTAGCAGAAAGGCAAATGCTCTCTGGGAAAGGAGGGCAGCTACTTGTGTGCACAGAGTGGGAAACTGCAAACAAGTATTATTCTGAAGGCACACAAATGCATGTTAGAAATCTAACTTGGGAGAATTTGTGGTCTGAATAATACAGTTTATGGGATGGATTTCAGAGCAGTCCTGATTTGACTTTATTGCTGACTCTTTATTAGACTTAGTCCTGAGCTCTATTCATAAAGTGAAAGTGGAATTTTGCCTGAAGAAGGGCTGATTAACATGCTAGGAAAATATTTCTTTCATAAAGAATTGTGGAAGTTCTCTTGTATCTACAGCTAAAGATGCTGGGAACAGCTTGCTCCTGTTCAGGAGATCTGATGTGACATGGCAGGGTCCCTTACAGCTAGTGGTGCTGGGTTCAACACTGGTTGAAGACATGGCCAAATATTTCTGTTAGTCTTGGGTAATACGGTTGTATACAAAATTCAGCCATGGCTCTCCCATTTCTAGCCTAATGCTGGGGTGTTTGGCAAGGATGAGGGGCGACATCAGAGAGTCTATTTAGGCCATGAGGTGCCAGACATCATCTTCATATCAGATGGTCTGCCGCCAGCCACGCTCGCAGAGGAAGGACAGACGGCTGGCGGGGGAGAAGATGACGGAAAGCTGGGACCATTAGAGGAAGGCAGTGGTGGTGCTGCCAGCTATTTGCCTTCCCTGCTCCCAGCTGGATATATCCCCTTTGAGATGCTTCTGTACCATCTTTAGCAAACAGTTTAGTAAATTGGGAAAGGAGTACAGCTAGCTGTGAGGTAATGAGTAGGTGGCCAGGCAGAAGAGAGAGCAAACATGTCTATGCATCCATGTTAGGTGTCCAAGTGCTCACAGCACTTCAGCATGGCACAGGCAGAAGCACAGGGATGCCTTCTGGGCTGGCTTGCTCTACTTGGAAATCTCTAAAACTTAGGGCTGAAGTTTCAAAGATTTCAAAGTGGCAAAAATCCCACCTGCTGCAGCAGAGGTCACAGTTTCTAGCCAGCCTGAGGTGCAAAAAGGCTGTTCCTACCATGGCTGTCCTCTGGGATCTAAAAGCAGCAACTGATCCAATTCTATTGAGAAGTAGCAAGCCAGCAAGTCAGGCCTGCATGGACAGTGGAGCCACCTGGGCACCAGGAGTCTTTGTTATGGGTTTTAACACACCTACAGGCATTGCTTTTACCTAACTGAGATCAAGCCAGGGACAACCTGATCCTACCCACACAAGCAGATAGATCTCATGGTTTGGGGGTGCAGGTGAGGTGGTCATCCCCATATCAGTGATGTGGCAGACCCACCAGACTTATGGTCAGTGCCAGTATGCCGAGCAAAAGTGGTGACAAGCTAGACGAATTCTGGGGCAACTGCTTTTGTCCTAGAGGAAGGCCACTCTTAACACTCCTCAGGGGTTGCTGGTGAATGAAGAAGTGCTCTATCTACAGGCTGTGACTAAAGCTGCAATTAAAGGTAATGAGTGTCTTCCTCATCCTGAAGTTCTTGAAATAAGTTTGCTCAGTAAACCGTTCAAAGGCACCTACTGACATTATCAAAAACTTCTGAGTGCCCAATTCAGGAAGACCTGAGCATTGGTGCTTTGGGAGATAGCTGCCTGCATCATTCTGCTCTCTTCAGCTTTGGATGTGTAAAGAGTCTGACGTGTTGCTCTGTTTAGAGTGTGTTAAAGATATGACTTGAACAGCATATCACCCGTTCTGAGAGGTCTCATAGTTCAATTTCTCATTATTGCAGCAGCTTCTTTCCTCCTTTTACTAGATTGTGAGGCATGGCCTCCTGCCACTGTACACTTACGTGGCTCTCAGCACAGCTGGTTGAGACTGAAGTCCTCCCAAAATGCATCTAATAAACAGGAATAAGAGCATGAGATACACATGCAGTGACAAAAGTGAGATGCTCACAGCTGGCAAGTTGTGTGTCACAGGTTTGTGGATTTGAAATGCCATTTATTTCTTGACTGTTTGTCTCGGTGCACTGACTTTGTTCCTGTGCCAGATGTTGTGTTTGGCCCTTGGCATCAGCCTATGCAACCATCACTTACTTCATCTAAAGAAAGCTGTGCCAAAGTGCTGCACTGCGTCGTCTTTCCCTGCTCCAGAATTTAACTTGTTTGAATTGTTATGCATGGGATATTTCTCCCACCTGGTGACACGTGATGGTTTTTATTTGTCTTTTGTCAGCTTGGAGTTGTCCTTTAGGCAGGTACAGCTGGGAGCTGTTTTTGAGCCCTGGTGGGTTTTTTTCACCAGTCCCCTAAAAATCTGTTGCTGTTGCTTGAGGATGTACCCGGGAGTGCAGAGCACTCAGGACAGGCTTCAGGTTCTGATCTGCAAACGAGGTGCCTGTTCTAAGCTGCTTCTCTGTGACACCAGCTCAGGAAACCCTACAGACCTGCAGCCTACAGGAATGGGCTGAAGGAGCTGATGGCACACTCCACATCAGGCTGCTCCTGCCATGCTGAGCTGGAGCATTTATTGCTGAAAACCCTCCTTGACAAGAAATGTTCTGCCTGTAATGAGGTATCCACAGAGATTAATACAATATTTGCTACCAAAATGTCTCCCAAACCGACACTACTGGTGAGGTAGCCAAAATGCCTCTTGGTCTCCTTTGCTTACTAGTGTGACTTCTGCGTTGTTCATGAGCTAAGGAAATAACATGTAGGTGCTACAAGAATCTTAGGAAACATGGGACAATCTAGGTTTATAAATATGGCTAGATGTCTTCAGGAGGCATTTGAAATCCTTGTACTATCCTCTTGACATAAAATCCCTTTCTTGAGGACACTTATTTTATGGCTCTTACTTTTTCTTCTCTGAATGTAAATGTGTAATGTGTATGCATGTGTCTGTGCTTGTACATGATCTACATGAGAGATACTTGCCCTGTCTAGGGGCAAAAATGGGTTTGTCTGTGTTTTCATGATCCTGTGCATCCCATCCACAGCGTCAGCTCTCACCCTAATGAGCTGAAGCTACATTAGCAAAATCCTAGGCAGATAAATTGACTTTAAACCTTGGTTTGATGATCCTACTAAGACATTCAATTAATTCTGTTTCGCTACAAGCTAATTTATGACTTTGTGTTTATTCCAAAAAAATGTTGAATGTACAAATCAGTGGGAGACAAGGTAATGAATTATTCTACCTTCCTTCATGCTCTTGTCTTCACACTTCACTACTATAAGAATGGAAGAGGAAATATGAAAGAAATGTCTTTTGATGTATGAAATGTGGGTATTTTCTCATACTGAGCTGTATCTAACTGGTGTAAACACATAATCAAGCCCTCTAGGAGATGCTAATTAGTGCAGTAAATGTTAGTTTATTAATTGCCATTACGTTTCTCTTTGTTTCACCAGTGAATGTGTCTTTTCAGGAGAACAGATTTGATATGGTGTGTCTGTAGAATTTGTTTGTGTTCATGGCAAATGAAGACAAGTAGCCTAGCAAAGCTGTGATGAATTAACAGCAGTCCGTGTGATCAGCGTTTCTGTAACAGAGTCCACGAGGTGCATGGGCTTCTGTGTGATCTGAAAAGAAAAACAACACAAAACAAAAAGCCCTGGAGGATTTGATAACAATTTTCTGCTCCATCTTTCTACTTGGTATGTTTTTAATGAGCCTTCCAAAAGCACAGGTAGTAAAACTTTCCCTTTTTGATGTGGCAGAATACACTGCCAAGACGTACTGCAGGAGAGGTACTTCAAAGGCAAACAGCCAGCAAATACAATTACATTAGGTGAGGCTGCTGGGTATAATTGAGTTCCTCCCATCCTTGGAAAGTGATAGAAGACAGTCCCTTAACAATTCCCTCATCCTGCTCCTCCAGCTTGTTATTATAAATCAATACTTTCCCTATGATGTTCACATTTGTAAACCATCCCATTATCACATGCTACATCTCCTGTGTCAGGTACCGTGAGCCAGGATTATGCCCACTGGTAAAAAATAAAGGATCAAGTGTACGATCCCCCAGCAGGCAACAGCACATGGATGATGGAGGGGGCAGAGGAAGCATCCAGTGGTCTGCCCTCCTGGAAGCCATCCCTTCACCTCGGAGGAGGCTGCCAATAATTGCTAGACATGCTCGTGCAGGGAGGTGCCGGTGCTTCTAGGAAGCAGTGAAGTGGATCGTGTGTGTCAAAGCAGCTTGGTGTCCCAGGAGGACCAAGGTGGGAAGTGACTTTACTGGGAGCAGATCTAGGTCATGGCTTGATTAAGCTCTCAGGACCTACTTTTAGACTTGGTATGGACAGAAAGGTTTTGCATGTTTTTAATCACTTTGCTTGTGAAGCCAAAGCATAAGAAGAGGTTTGTGTTTTTCCCCTTCTGTGTGTGATGTAAGCTCTTGTGTTTTCATGGACTTTGCTTAAGCCACACCAGAATCCAGACATCTCTTCATACTCCTTCCCGTGTAGAATCAGCTCTGCATACAAACCCCTATGATACAAAACAATGAATATCTTTCACCCAAACATCTGAAAATGATTTTTTATTGTTTTCTTCCATTATTTGCCTAGATAAGTTTTAGTAGGCCACTGAAAATCTGAGGCTAGACTACTCATTTGATCTTTATACTTGAGAGCAAAGTTCCTTTGCAATCTCTTTGAACAGCTTGAACCCCTAATCCTGCTCAGGGCAGCTTCTAGTTTATGTTCTTACACAAGTAATGGCTATCCCATGTCAGAAACTTCTAGCCTGGACTTCTCTGGATGTCTGTCAAGAGGCAGGATTTTTACCTCTTTCTACTAAGGCATGTGTCTTGTCTCCGTGCTTGTCTAGTGCAGACACCAAAGCCAGGCGTGGCTGGCGGTCTTCTGGGACTCTGCATGGTAACAGTAGGTGTTGCTGCAGCAGGTCTTAATTAGTATTAAGTCTTTATTTTCTGGTGATAAATAATTGCAACTAGCATATAAATACATAGTTCTGCTCTGATTGGAGCACTGAATTAGAAGGTTCTGCCCAAATGTTGCGTGATGAATGAAAAGAAAAAAAAAAAGAGAAGTTGGAGCAAATGTTCTGTTTAGTGTATTGCTTCAGCTTAGCAAAAATCCACCTTTTTAGTAAGTTTTTTTTATTAATCTAGACTCTGGTAGGAGAATTATGCTGGAGGATGGACCTAGCTTAGAAATTTGCTAGAAATCTGGAGACAGAAACTGGCTTGTCCTCCGAGACACGCTCCATATATGCAGAATCTATCTGAATAAATGAGCCCCTTACTTAACTGGGAACGTACTGTATATTCCATCTGCAGACTGAATGATTGCTCCATTTCAAGCCTCCTGACTCCCATGGAGCCATCTGGTACACGCTAGTTTGAACGAATAGGTGAGGATTCCTGCTAACACAACAGCCTTCAACTAGGCAGAGTGCTGATATTTAGCACTCTGCTTCACATCTGCGCGCAGAGCCGTAACAAAAACCCCACCACTTTCTGTGTTTAGTATTTAAATGAACCTTCCTCTTTCTCCTGGAAAGCCAGTTGGGACGGGAACAATTAATGTAATTACATCAGGAAACAGGTTGAGCTATTAATACATCCAACTAAGCAGAGATTTCATTTTATGTGGCATTGTGGATTTTTTTCACCCATTGCTTGCTTAGGGCTGAGCGGGGAGGAGAGCGGGAGGGGGGGAGAAGGTATGTGTCATATAGATATTTTTATATCGCTTTGAGATGTTGTCAGATAATTAAACTAATGGGTATAATTCCTGTCTGGAAGCAGCAGTACAACAGGTATGTTAAGGTTGCATCATTTTTGGCTGCCCTGGTATGTTCAAAATGTCCATATGGGATTGGCTGTCTGTGGCCCAGCACCACGAAGAAGGTGCCCTGGTGGTACCTGAAATAGCTCCAAAAGGTTTCAGTGAAAGTGAACAGAACCAGGTCTTGCTCTCCCCAGACATTTTGAAAAGTATAGGTTACTTAGGACTTCTGCTTAGTCCAGGATGAGACTTGCATGAGTAGCAGACACCTGTCTGAGGTTTGTTTGGCACAGTTATTTATTTATTCATGCACTGGAAATAATGGTGGATTTTTCCAGTAAAAGTATCTTTTTTTTTTTTTCCCCCCCAGCCATTCAGGCCAGCTCTAGCTTCTGGTGCATCTTCACTAAAGGGAAGTCAGCATGAACGGTGTGAAGACTTGTGTTTGGTTTTAATGTGGTGAATATGTCGTTTGCCAATGCAGGATTTCGCCTGTGCAGGTTTTTGAGATTCACCTCAGTGCAGCCTCACTTTTGTCTTAGTAAATGTTGCCCCTCAGACATGGGATCGCTTACAAACTGGAATCTGTGCTCACAGGTCTGTTGCAAAATACAGTCTGCTAAAAACAGCTGTAAGGAGCTCGCTTTGTCTGGTTGGGGTTCTTCACTTAAGTGCTTGTGGTGCCTGATTAAATTAGTAATCAGAGATATAGTCATGCTATTTTGTGACTCTGAGAGCCTTGATTGTGGATTATATTTACACACTGCAATTTCTTTCTAAATGGAGCTCTTTGTATTCAAGGACTTTAAGAGTCTTTCAGCCTGCGATAAAATCCATTTTGCTGCATAGACTAGTTCTTGCAGTGGTGCCAAGCTCTTGGTCAGGCATGCTGGGTAAAACAGTTTTTCATTTGCACAATAAATATGACTATGGAAAAGTTCATGCGTGGTGCAGTGGTTTTGATGACCCTTTACGCTGAGAAACATAAAGGCAGGCTGGCAGATGCATTGAATGCCTTCATTTTTTGTTGCCTCAAAATGACAATTTCCTTTCTTGTCAAAACAAGGGATGGCTTGGACCAAAGCCATATAAATGGTAACAAAAAACTTTGTGGTATTTAAATGCCTGCATGGATCCAACTCCTGTGGCCTGTCCCTGGTAAAAACAATGGGGCTGGCAAGTCAGGCAACCCTTACAGCATATTTTTTGTTGTGTTTAAACCCCCCAATATACAGTAAGACAGTGAGTCTGTCCCGTGTATGTAGGTAGACCTGACTACTCTGCTGATTTTGACACTCCAGCCCTTCAGGTAAGTCCTATGGAGGAATCCTTTGTTTGGAAAGCCCTTGTTTAAAGATTCTTCTTGTTCTGCTCAGAACAAGGACAGGAAGCCTAATCTTCTCCATCAGCCCAGCTGCATTTGCTTGCAAAAGGATACAAGGGAAATGAGAAGGACTCAAACCACCATGATGAGGTGCTCCAAATCGGGGGAAACTTTGGGCCAGACTGTGTTCTGAATCAGCTCAGAATGGAGTCTAGCCCTGTAGATCTTTCTCTAGGCATGGCCAGAAATTTCACCCTGACTTGGAGGAAACTTTACCAGGAAAAATTTTCTTGTTTCTTCTGATTTTTTGTTTCTTCATGAAACTGATGTGTTCTTATGAAAGAAACTTACTGCCTTCTCTGGTGACACTTGATTCAAGCTCTGAAAAATTCCTGACCAACTTTAATGGGCACTGTTTTGTTTGTGTTTTCTAGACGGCTGAATGATTTTGGTATCACACTGATGCTAAGATGAAGGTTCTGTTTAGAAATGTATCAGTGGGACTTAAAACATGTAACGGTATTCCTTGCTTTGCTTCCCTCCTGCAGCAGCACGTCAAATCTCTGTGCCTTAATTCCCCTTCATTACTTGCCTTCTCCATAAAAATTCTTTGGAACTAAATTTTGGTTACTTCCCTGTGCTAGAAAATGAAAACTCTTATCTCACTTGTGTGTTTGTATTGTTGTAATGTAAATAATATTCAATTTAATGGAGTAGCTCTGATGGTTATTTTGAGGTATCTTACCAGTTACAGTAGCCATTAAGCCTATTAGAATGGCAAAGCCCTTGGATGAATTAACAGACCAGATGAACAGACACAACTCGCACACTTCTAATGAAATTAATTCTTTCCAGAAAATTAGAGTACCATCTTGCAGATTGTTGGAATGATGCTGCCTACTGGCGTTTTCCTTCTGCCATGGAATAACTGCAAATCACCCCCCAGTGTACTGAAGAGTCCCAAAGGATAGTAAATGGATCAGGA